>NW_007729362.1:60450-77959 GCF_000696425.1 Galeopterus variegatus | reverse complement strand
AAAAAAAGAAAAAAAAAAAAAAAAAAAAACTGTCCACAAAACTCACAGGGAGGCAGGGCTTTCAAGGTCTGCATCCATGGCAAGCATAGCAGAAGCAAATGGTCAGTACCTCTGGGTTAGCAAATGTTTTTTTTTTTTTTTTAAAGATGACCGGTAAGGGGATCTTAACCCTTGCCTTGGTGTTATCAGCACCACACTCTCCCAAGTGAACAATGGGCCAGCCCTGCAACTGTCTTTTTTTAACCTTTTACTATCATCATAGGATTTGCCATGTGCTTTGAGAAATAAAGACCAATTTAGAGGCTCAAACGTGAAATTCTGGCTGGCTCAAGTATTTGGAGGAGGAGGAGAACTTCAGATAGATGAGTTAGGTTTTCCAGAGAAAAAGACCTATTTCTTCATGTCAGGAAAATATAGGAAAATGATCAGGGCCCCTCAGATGTTCAGAATCTTCCCAAGCATTTGATGTAAATATGCACGTGCACCCAGGTGTTCCTTGCCTATTGACTAATGTAATTGGGTATGTGCACCCAGGTGTCCTGGGTTATGACTTAAGTATAAAGGACAAGTGGCTCTGTTCCACGGTGCCCCCTGCCCCCAGGATGCCCCCCCAGGGGGCGTGGGGAGGCCACTACTGCTGCTGGGGGCTGTTGCTGCAAGCTGTTGCTGCCAGTGCCCCCAGGATGCCCCAAAATGCCACCCCACTGCTGCGGCTGCGGCTGCTGACTAAGCTCCTGTCACCTGTCAATGGCTCCTGGGATCTTTCCCAGTTACCTACCATGGACCTGTGTGTGAGTGGTCTGGTGACCCAAGCCTGGCATGTAAGGGGTCTGGTGACCCGGCCGGGTGTGTGGATGGTCTGGTGGCCCGGTCTGTACAATGGGTTTGAAGGGTTTGAGCACTAGCCCTGACAATACAAATGGAAACTTAGTATAACTAAAATAATGAAATGTTTCAGCTTTAGCTTTGAATGGCCCTATCCATACAATTAGCGTAGCTATTGCTGTAACCCGACAATTGGCGTAGTCATGTAGTTTTACACTTTACCTTCTATACTATTCTTAAATAATTGCCCCCTATTGTGGGCAAAACAGTGGTCTCCTGAAGATGTCTCAGTTGTAACCCCAGAATCTGAAGATGTTACCATATGTTAAAAAGGGGAAATAAGGTTGCAGACAGAGTTAAGGTAACTAATCAGCTGACCCTAAAATAAAATAATTAGCCTTGATGATCCAGGTGGGTCCAGTGTAATCATAGGGTCCTTAACCATGGAAGAGGAAGGCAGAAGAGTGTCTAAAAAGTGTCAAGAAAGACTAGCTTGAGGATGGAAGGGGCCATGAGCTAAGCAACACGAATGGCCTCTAGAAGCTGGAAGAGGCGAGAAAAGAGATTCCTCCCCAGAACCTCCAGACAGGAACACAACCCTGCAGACACCGCATTGGTTCCCTACTGCCGCTGTAACAAATTATCACTGACTTAGTAGCTTAAAGCAAGAGAAATGTATTCTCTCACAGTTCCAGAGTCCAGAAGTCCTAAATCAGCATCACTGGGAGGAAATCAGGGTATCGGCAGAGGCTCTTGGGGACAATCCCTTCCTTGCCTCTTCCAGCTTCCGGTGGCTGCCTGCATTTTTTTGGCTTGTGGTCCCATCACTCCAATTCCTGCCTCCATGGTCACATCACCTTCTCCTCTTCTGTCTCTGCGTAATCTTCCTCTGCCTCTCTGTTAGAAGAGTATTTGTAGCCTCATTTGGGAACCATTTTGATAATCCAAGATAATCTTCCCATGGCAAGATGCTTAACTGAATCACATCTGCAACCCTTTTACCATATAAGGTAACATTCGCAGGTTCTAGGGATTAGAGCCTGATATCCTTGGAAGGTATTATTCAGAGCCACTTCAGACTTCTGACATCCAAAATCTTAAGATAATAATGTGTTGTTTTAAGCCTCGAAATGCCATAATTTGCTATAGCAGCAAAAGGAAATCGGTACACCCCCTGTCCCTCCCAAATGTGTTTACAGATGAGGAGGCCTGGGTGAGAGGACGGAGCTACCCCCTCTACAATTCACATCAGCATCCTGGGGATCCTCTATCTGAAGAATGGTCCCCCCCATTGGTATACTTGACAGAATGCTAAGATTCAGCAGGAAGTGGCCAGTAGAAGCTTCAAAAATCACCTTTCTTTCCTCTCACTCATCACAAGTTTCTTAAACAAACTATGAAAATTCATAAAGCAAAGCTTAGGGGAAAAAAAGGAACTGACATTCATTTCAGAGAATTCCTCTTAATAATAATAATGAGTACGCTACATCCACAAATGTCAAGGAGCTTTGCTTACAAAGCCAATAATCCCTACCACAAATATAACGCACTGTAGCACTGTAGGAACTTAAGGACCGTGCTCCGCAATCAGGAGTAGCCTCTTCAGGCAGCTTTCCTAGCATTCCAGTGGCAGAACATACACTTTTAGGCACCTATTAATCATGATTCTTTCCCTGGGCATGTTATCCTGCTGGTTTTCTATCACCTCTGTAGGGATTTCTATTATAAAACTGCTCCTTTTCACTGACTTGCCTTCAGGACACTGCAGCAATCCCCTGGCTGACTCCTCTCCCAGAGCTCACCCTACTGGGACCCGCTCTCTATCAGTAGTCTCTGTGTTAGTGAGTGCACTCTGTCCCATGACTTCAAATACCATCTATAAGCCAAGGTTCTCAAATTCATACATCTAGCTTTGACCCCTCCTCACCTGAGTGAGTTCCAGATCCAAATGTCCAAGTGCCTACTCATTAGCTGTACTTGAATGTTTAGTTCATATCTCCAATTTAGGCCAAAAACAGAGCTGCAGATTTCATCTGGATGCACACATCAGCTCAGTAAATGGCCTCACCATCCCCCAGCTGCTCAAATCAAACCCTTAGCCCTCATGTGCACATTCTCTTCATCCCCTCCCACCCCTCAAATTTACTCCATCAGTATCTATCAGTTCAGTTTCCAAAATGTACCCCACATCTATTTTTTTTTTACCATCTCCACTACAGCAACACCCCCCCCCCCTTAAAGCAACAGGCTCTTAGCTTGTCTTCTGCCCACTCACCCTTGGTCCCCACCACCCTCAACCTCCATGAGGCCATCAGTTATCTTTCCAAAGAGTAAACCAGATGTCACTCCCAGATGTAAAACTATCCAGGGGCTTCCAGCTACATTCAAACTCCAAACTGGACCACAGCCCACATGATCTGACCACTACCCGCCTTTCTTTCCACTCTCTTGCCTACTTACTAACATGCACACACACTGGCCCTGCTGAGGCTTGTTCCCAACCAGAGCCTTTGTGCTGGCTGCCCCTTCTGCTGTCAACACTCTTACTCCAGCCTACGTGTGACTTCCCCTTCCCTCCCTGAAGCCTCCCCTGTACTGTTTACATTATCTCCCTAGCCTAGTGAAAGCACCCACACAGTCATACTCTTTCATATTGCCTGACTCTGTCTTTTCAGAACACTTGAAATGGGCTTAATTATTTGTCAACGCAGTGTGTGATTCCCATGCAGCAGAATATATGTTCACCGAGGGCAGGGCCCTTACCACGGGATGTCCAGTGCCTAGCACATATCAGGAGCTCAGTAAATGCCTGTTCATGAGCTGACTGAGTGGTTTTACAATCCAAATCATCCAAGGTTTTACACTGTGAATCATTTTATAAGGTATCATTTTAGTCAGTCTCTTTGGTTTTAAGGAATAGTGACTTCCTGGGCTCCAACAGGAAAGGCACCAAAATTTCTCTCCTGGCATCCTGTACTTCATTCACTCCTTCTCCTGGTTTCTTGGCTTTTCCTTTATGTATCCCCAAATTCTCCCCTCTCTACCAACTGGCCGGCTCCCTCACCCTCCATTATAACTTGTTTCTACCCCATCACAGCTCTGGTTTGCCAAGGCCCTCCCTTAACCCCAGGGCACCACACCACTTGCTAACTACAGAGTTTTCTTTTGAGTCTCTCAATTCAACTTCCTGAGACATAATCTCACTGGCCCCGGAAGAAGGGGACACAGTATAGAACAAAGGTACTGCTGTAGATTGACTGAACTGTATCCCCCAAAGTTCATATATTACAGGCTTGATTCCCATCGTAACTGTTAAGGGTAGGAAATCCTATTACGGTAATTTAAAAGTGGGGTCTTGGAGAGGTGACTAGATTGTGAGGACTGCACCCTCATGAATGGATTGATCCATTTGTGGAATAGTGAGCATGGTTCTGAGTGCTTTAAAGGGAGAGTGCATGAGGAACTCTCTGCTCTGCCATTTTCTGCCATGGGAAACCCCTGCATTGCTATAACGCCACCACCAAAGAAGACCCTCACCAGATGTGTTCCCTGGACTCTGAACTTCCCAACCTCTGAACTGTAAGAAATAAATTTTGTTTCTTATAAATTACCCAATTCCAAGTATTTTGTTATAAGTAACAGAAATGGACTAATACAGGTACTTAGGCAGAAATTAGAATTCCTATTACTGAGATGAAGAAATCCTCCCAACAATAGTGAGGCACAATGCAACTCCATTCATTCTCCTTTATAAGATGAGTATGTGACTACATGATCCTTCCAAAAAATAGGAGGGTTGTCAAATCCAACAGATGGTGGGAATCATGAGGATGCGAGAACACACAAAATGAGTGCTGGCATGAGCTAGAAGGAAGATTAGGAGAAAAAAGAATCTCCATGTAAATAGCATGATTAGGAAAAATTACAGTCAAAGGACAAATCAGCTCCACTTAAAGTGCCTGTACAAAGGCTCGCTCTTAAATGGGATGCTTCTTCTTGGTCCATGTATGACAACTCCAGTTTGTGCCATGTAGTAAGTCTGCTAGAGGGTTTCACTTCCATCAGATCAATCCCACAACATACCTGCAAAGCAACTACTATTGCATTTTTCAGGTGAAGAAATGAATGTTCAGAGAGGTGCGAGGCCGATTCGCAAATGCCTACAGGCCCACAAGAACGCTTTCATTTCTTGTAAAATCAGAAGGAAAAAGATGAATATAGCCCACCCTGCACACAGTCATAAAATAGAATTTTCAGTATTTTTTTTTAATGGAGTAAGGGGTCTACCGAACCCTGTCTTGAGCCATTGAAAGTCACAATGTGGCTCTGAAGTTGGTGGAGTGACTTGCCCAGGGTCACCAGCAGCAAAGAACTATGGATGGCATCAGATTGGCCCCTCTTCTTCCAGAACACCACCCAGACTTTCACACCCTTATTCCTCATAAAACCCTGGAAGCTCTACAGTTTCAGAATGCCCCATCACCAGAGCTTTTCGAAATGTATTTTTTAAATGCAAGAATCAATAGTGCTAAAAATGTGCCTTACCGGACTCACCAAAAATCTGATTCTTCTCTTAACCGGAAAACCAACTATTCTTAACCAACATGAAAATAAGCAAGGCCTGGGTGCTCGCTATCCCTAGAACATTCCCTGAGAGCACCCCAGGAAAATAAAGACTGATAGTTTCAAATAGTATTCCTCAAAGCTTGTCCCGGGACCCACTAGCTACATTGAGATAACCTGGGATGCTCATTCAACATAAACATGTAGATTCCAGAGCCCAAGTCACACTTGATGAATCTCTAGGGGTGGGACTCATTAAATCTGCATTATAAACACACACCCCAAGGGACTATGACCTTCTGTGGAGATTCAGATCCACTGGTCAGGAGCACCCACGTATGGCAACAAGTACTCCTTGTATAATTTTAACACATTTTAAGATTTCCCCGAATGCAATCATCATGAATAATGAGCTAACAAGAACATACTTTGTTCTGTTCCTAACTTTACCACAGCTAGTAACCATAAAAAAAGATTTTATATATATATATAAAAAATCGTATCACTCATGATCAAGCCACATGTGGAATATGAGTCACCAAATCAACCCTGTATTTGGAGTTATTACATTTTAAGTGATTTTACCAACAGATAAAAGTATCTATTTCATTTTGTCATCTTAGTATAGTTGGGCCCATTCATTTAGATAATGAAATAGCTATTTGATTATGCATTTACCTTCCTTTTATTTCTCTTTTACATTAGAGTTAGAAAATTGCATTGATTTTTTTTTTTTAAAAGTGTGTGTTGCTGGGTTACATTTGTGACTTGCATTCACAAAGGTAAAGAGAGTATTACAAAATAAGGTTAAGTATCCCTAATCCAAAAATCCAAAATCTGAAAAGCTCCAAAATCCAAAACTTTCTGAGCACCCACATCACTCAAAGGAAATGTTCATTAGAGCATTTTGGATTTCAGATTTCTGGATTATGGATACTCAACCAGTAAGTACAGTATAATGCAAATAATCCAAAATCCAAAATACTTCTGGTCCCAAGCATTTTGGATAAGGAATACTCAACCTGTAATTGTTATAAAAGGAGGCAATGGGCCTTACAAGATTAAGAATGACTAAAAAAGATCCTGATCAAAACATGCTCTTGAGACATTTTTCATCTCATACTAGGGAAGATCCCTAAGGATACTCCTACCCCTCCCTCCCTCCCTCCCCCCACAAAGCAAGCTGGAGCTACAGAGGTTGGCAGCCAGACTCTGATGCCTACACATCAACATCTTGTTTGGCTACTGAGCCCTGGGCCAGCGTCTTAGTCTGATCAGGCTATTGTAACAAAACACTTTAGACTGAGCAATTTATAAACAACAGAAATTTATTGTTCACTGTTCCAGAGGCTAGGAAATCCAAAATAAAGGCACCAAGCAGATTTGTTATCTGGTGAGGACTCTTTTTCTGCTTCATAGATGGTACCTTCTAGCTGTGTCTTCATAAGGTGGAAGGGACAGATGAGCTCCCTCAGGCCTCTTTTATTAGGACTAAGCCCATTTGTGAGGACTGCTCATGACTTAATCACCTCCCAAAAGGCCCCACCTTTCTGTACTATCGTACTGGTGATTAGGTATGAATATATGAATTTGAAGAGGGGGTCACAAGCATTCAGACCCTAACAGCCAGTAACAAAGTAGAGAAGTTGAACAAGAGAACAATTAACACAAAATTTTGGGTAGTGATTACTGGGGCAGGAAGCAGAGGCAGGCAGAGGAGAGAAACTCAAAGATAAACACGAATTACTAGTAAGTACAAGTTCTTGGGTTGGATGGTTTCAAGGTATTCAATAATAATAACAATAATGCTGTGAAACTAGTTGAATGTATTCATTAGTATCAACCAACTATTAAATTAATAATCACAGAAGGGAAAATAGTTTATCGACCATACCAAACCCTGGCAGCTTGTATTACAGACAGCAAACTACATTATTAGCATGAAACCTTTGAAGCCTGAGTGTTAAGCAGTAGCTTTTAGAAGGATGGGTAGTCACTGTTCTCATTTAAAAAAAAAAAAAAAAAAGGCAGCACTTCGCACGGGGAGCATGGCCTTCTCGGGAGTGTGTCAGGGTAGATAAAGATGCTGGCGCCTGGCAGCCACCAAGGCCACATCAACAACCATTCTGCTTTCTCATTAGCATTGTGCAGCTGTTACCTCACTCAACAATAACACCCTCCTCAGGGGATCTGACAAGCACAGGTCACCCTGAAGGTGAAAGGAGAAAAGGATCTGAAGACAAATCATAAAAACTGTTTCACCCTGTCTGAAGCCATCAGAGGTTGACCCAACACATCAAAAGATGCTTCTTTTATGAGGGGCTGCCAAAGGGGCATCTGACTGTTCTCTCCCCCTCTCCATCCCATCTTTTCTCCTATCTGCTGGTTCCATAATGCAAAATATAAAAAGAGTCTTTTTAAATAGAAGGGACAAAGAAAAATAATTTGCTTATTATTGCCAAAACAAAAGAGAGAATTAAATATACCACCCCCATTCTACCAGCTCAAAAAGATAGTCCTTCATGCTCCCACTGACTCCTGGACCAATTTTACATTAACACTTGATAGAACTGGTTCTCAGCTAGACCAAAGAGGCCCATAGAGGGCAAAGACTACATCCTCTCCATTTTTAGAAAACAGCCCCATGAGTAATACCAAGCACAGAGAAGACAAATAAACACAAGTTGTAAGTCCCCCCAAAACTGAAATGTAAATTTTTTTTTGATTTGTGTTCTAAATCCAAAGTAGCTTATAGAAAATCTAGGCACTGTCGCAACTTCAAGTCCATGTATATGCATTTTATTATGCTATATAACACATGATCTTTAAGTCTTCATGAGACCTGGTAATAATTTACAAGAGCAGCAGAGGAGGAAAGAGAAAACTCTAGGAACAGCCCCAGGTGGGAAGGAGAGGGAGACTAGGATACAGAAAGAGGGCCCTACCCAGGGAATGTGCAGAACAATGATTTGCTCCAGGCATACTTTATTCAGTCTGCTTTTTCCCTCACTACCCTAGCAAGAATCAAGCAGGAGCACTCCTTAACAACAAAAGAGGACAGACAGGGGGCAGTCCCAGTGACCTAATCTTCCTTCCACAGCACCTCCACTAGTCAAGATAATCCCTTAGTACAGCTTCTGCTGTGGCAGATGAAGGCCTTGGTTGTGTGGGATGAATATACTCAGGTATTGAAGATGGCATGGCATGTTGCTGCTAGGAAGGAAATAAAATTTACAACCTGGCACTTGGAGCTCCAATGTCCACATACAAGTAGGTAACCCAGAATATTGTCACTTATGGGAGCGTGAGGCCATTTACACAGCCTTACCAGGGCTTTTGTCTTTATTCCGATGACTTCCCATCACACTTAAGGAAATTTCAAAATTCCTTACCCTGGCTAATATAACCCATCACGATCAGGCTTTCTGCCTTCTCACCAAGGCATCACCCTCTCCCCACCCAAAATGTCAACTGCACTCTGACCTCACAAGGGCTCTGGGCATGCTTTCCTCTGTGCCAGGCAAGCTCTTTCCACAGCTGACTCCTCATCCTCCAAGTCACAATCCAAATGTAGGGGATCAGATTGTCTCTGATCCCCTTAAAAGACACATGCTCCCTCCTTTCCTTCACGGCCATAACAACAATCTGAAATTATCCTGTTTATTTTGATTACCAGAATGTAAGCTCCATGAGGGCATAGAACTTGTCTGTTTTGTTCACTACGGCATCCTCGGTGATCAGAACAGCGCCCATTTCATAGCAAGTGCTCAACTATTCCTTGAATGAATCAATAAATGGAGAAAGCCTAATGCTAATAGAGGTTATATTGAAAGACACTTAACCTGCACAGAGTTGGGTTTATCTGATTACGTTTAAGGGGTGGAGGACACAGAATGGCTAAACAGAGAAAAGAAGAAAAAGAGATCATAATACCATGAACTAACTGGCAATGACTGCATCATCCAGGAAGAACAGCTCTGTGTCTGCAAAGGCAGCTTCACTGCAGAGACAAGAGAAATTCCCAGAACTCACAAAGGAAGGAAGATGTCAGGGGACCTCCAGACAGCCCTGTCTGAACTATTCAGGCTGGAGGTTACATTCTCTTTCACAGTGTCCTTACCAAGGTCAGTCAGTCACCTGTTTCTGGAATAATTCCCAAAAGTTGTGACTTTCTCAGCCTTTACAGGGGTGGGTGTGGGTGTGGGTAAGGGGGGTGAGCTAAAATAGTCATCATTGCCCACAGAAAAGAGTTACTATCTGCAAAGTACTATGTAATTAATTCTTAATTTCAAAGCCACTGACCTGAGACAGAGAAAATAAATCCTTAGGAATTCCAAAAACATACTTTTAATTAATAATATTAAGACTCATTGTTCATGGGTGTATTTTTGTCAGACCACTGAAGCTCCTTGAAGCCAGAACCATGTTCATTTCTGCCATCTGCACCACCTCCACGTACAGAGCATCCAGTTGGTAACCAATCAATACCTGCTTCCCTCAAATTCCAACAGAACTAATGAGCAACAATAGACACCAACCACCAGGCAAAGGCATTTCCCAAGCAAAGGATTTTGGGGTACCTTCCCAAAGTTGAAGATCAAATAATAAAGGAGAAGAAAAAGCTGAAGATTCAAGGTAAACCCTAAGAAGAAAACCCTGAGTGACTAGAGGAACAAAACCACAAAATGAATATTTGAACAATCAAATATTGGAAACACCAAGGTCAGGGGTTCGGATC
Organism: Galeopterus variegatus; assembly: GCF_000696425.1. NCBI lineage: Eukaryota > Metazoa > Chordata > Mammalia > Dermoptera > Cynocephalidae > Galeopterus > Galeopterus variegatus. The sequence goes on along the minus strand of NW_007729362.1, from coordinate 67,833 downwards.
CCCATACCAGCCACCAGCCAATAAATAAATAAATAAATAAAAATGAATGATCAAATAGGGGAAAACATCAAAGGATACTGACATTAAAGAGTTGTTGGCCCAGTGCAAAAAACGTTTTTCTAAACAGGAATATAATACTGCTTCCTCACAGAGTGAATGGCAGACCGAGGTACAGGCTACTGTTCTTAGAAAAAACGAGTCAGCAAGCAAAATACAGCTGCAGCCAGCAGCCCCCTGAAACAACAGCCCTCACCAAAGAGATCTGACTGGCAGTCCACAGGTGGCACAAAAAGGAGTGCAGCTTTCAGTGAACAGCTGGTCCCAAAGCTTCTACCACTCTGCCCTGATTCCCTCCAAGACTTATGCCCCCATCCCAAAAGACTTTGTCTTCTGAGCCACATCAGGAAATTGGAAAATTGCTCTCTTATGAGAAGTGGAGGAGGAATGGGAGGCAAAAATGTGTAATTAAGAAAGGAAAGGAAGGCAGTACTCTAAGAATTTGGTCAAACTACATGGAAAAGATTTCCCTAAGAAACAGCAGCTTATCATAAGGATTCCAGAATGGAGTTTAATGTTTACTCTCAAATCTATCACCAATTTTGGAAGATATAAAAGTATTTAATTTCTCTGAAATGGTAGACATACAACATTTCCTGGTGTGCTAATTTTTCCTTCTGTTAACCAAAATGTTTTAAGACAACTTAATATGCCATGAGAAAACATTTCAAGGGAGCCATGGAACTGCATACAAATACCATTCATTCAGAAAATAAACTTTTGTCTCTTTTATACTTGCTGAATGTCAGAAACAGCCCAATACCTAACATTTACAAGTTTAGCTGTAATATAAACCCCTTAAGAGAAACTGTGATGTAGTTACCGAGAATTACATATAGCAAGAGGAAGATTGCAAAGCAGTAGTACCCAAACCTGGCCCATCACCAAATTGACTTAGAGGTGTTGCTGCTTAAATGTCAATTCCCGCACACCCCTGTGAGAACCTGCTTTAGTAGGTCTACTGTGGTAGATCACAGGAACCCACACATTTAACTGACCTCAAGGTGATTTTCAACACTAGGCAAGTTTGGGAACAACTGCCATAAGAAACATGGCAAGGGTGGGTTGATTGTGATCACCCATACCAAGGGAACTCCAGGTTGACAAGTTGCTTTGTACTGAAATGCCTCAAAGACCTTATTAAGTCAGCCACCCTGGATGGAATCCAGATGGTCCATGACAGCCAAGCTTCACACTCAGCTGGGCTCAAGAGCAAAAGGCATCCTCCAGCCAACTTCCTGGGCACTGCTGTCAATTGCTTGGGTTCTGAAGAATGCTGGGTGAGAATGCCGGAACTCTTCAGAGTGGAGCAGACCTTGAGAGCAAGGATCCTGCACAGTCTGCAGTGCAAGAGTATTGCCTGTGATGCTGACATTCCTGGAGGGCAGGTGGCTGATAGGCTCAGTGAGTTGGAAGAAGCAGGCAGAGCTTATAAAATTTGTTTCATTCTTCAATATGAAGAACCTGGAGAAAATGGGCTGTGGCTACACTTCTTGGCTACTCAGAGTTTAAAGAACCTTTCATTTCCAGTTACCACTAGCTTCCGCTATGGATGACAGGGCCCAAATAGGGTTGTGCTGGACTGCTATTGTTCCTCCAAAGCCATTCTCCCCTTCTTCCATAGAATCGGGAATTTAGCAGAACATCTGGCCACACTGAGTACAAGCATCTCTTGTGGTTATGGGCAATGTGATCAAATTCTGCCCAATGGGATATGAGTTAAAGAACCTTCTGAGTCATCATCTCTCTTTGCCCTTCCTCCCACCCTTTTTCTCCCTTATCTTAGGCCATACAGAGGAGAACAACCCTGGAAATGCAGAGCAACCAGGTGGAAGGAGCCTGGCCCATTAATGACCAGCAGAACAGAAGTGCCAATCTGACTCTAACATAAAAGAAAACTAGATTACAAGCTTTGCTCTTTTGGCCACTCAAAGCCTCCACCTACCTTTTGAGTTGAACTTTCTAGTGGCCGCTCTCATATAAATTATTCATAATTTCTGGAACAAGTCTAGCATCACCTTACCAATGCTAACGCTGTTCCCTCTGCCTGGAAGGCCCTTCCTGACCCAGAGAATTCCTCAACATCATGGCCAAGTTCAATTGTAAAAATGTTCCAACTTCTTTTTTTTTTTTTTCTTTTTGTGAATTGTAAGGGGATCGTAACCCTTGACTTGGTGTCGCCCGCACTGCGCCCAACCAGTGAGCGCACCAGCCATCCCTATATAGGATCCGAACCCACGGTGGGAGCGCCGCTGAGCTCCAAGCACCACACTCTCCCGAGTGAGCCACGGGATCGGCCCCAAAATGTACCAACTTCTAAGAGCTAGGAAGACTTTGAAAGAATGGATTGAAGCGTATTGCGGTATAAATACCTGTTAACCCACCAGTCTACAGTTTTCTTAATGGCAACAACTGTTTATTCATCCTCGTAACCCTGAGCATCCCCTACCCCCTCCACCACATGCATCTCAGTACCTGGTACAGTAAGAACCCAACAGATATTTGGCGAACTAATGAATGAACTTGTTGAACTAGCTGTGTTAATGTTATCTTTAGAGTAATTTTTTAAATAGTTGAAAATTCAATGACAGAGCCCACAACTTAGGGAAATCTTGTAAGTCAAATAAACACACACATTCTCCTTAAACTATTACAACTTAGTCTATTAAAGTAGGAGACACAGTCTTTAAACTATAAAGGTGAAGCTTAAGATCCATAACACTTAGGAACATCAATGATCATTTATTAGGAGTTGAACCTAATGGAAAAACAATTATGCACCAAATAAAAAAACAATTAGTTCACTAAGAAATCTAGCTGTCACTTTTAAAAAAATGATCACTTCGCTTTGAAAATGGATCCTACATTGAATATAAAAGAAAAAATAGATACATTAAACAATGCTTTCAAAAACTCCCTTGGGTCTATACAGATTTTTTTTTAATCTAAAAATCTGAAGACAAAAAATTATATAACACAAACATACATGTGCACACACACACACACACACACCCCACGCTAGTACTGGAGCACCAGAAGCAACAGCCTAAAATCTTCTTTTCAAATAAAAAAGAGAAAAAAATATTCTTTCAAAACACCAAAGATAGGTCATGTGTCACAACTCCCAAGCACAGGCATATCTGGACCACCTGTGTGCTCAACAACAGAAATGGCCACTTTTGCTTACTTGCTTGGCACAGGGACTAAACAAATGTCTAACAAAAGGTTAAGTAAGGAACAATATAGTAAATGAGCAAATTCAAGTTTCAAAGAATACCATATGCAGAGTACTAAAGAGCAGCCTTTGGGGAACTAAGTTGGGAAAAAGTTGTTTTTAATTCCATGTGGATCATCTTAACTTTTGACCCTGGAATCCCTGAAATATATGGCAGGCCTATCTTATTCTTAGACTCACAGCATTATAAAGGTGGAGGGACCTGAGACCTTCCAAAGCATTTGTTCTAGATTCCAGATATATTTATTAAGTGATTTGCTAGAGAACACAAGTCAGTTTCAAGCACAGCAAAACCTATACTCTCTGGTTATCCAATGCCTTGCCAGCACAGCACACGGAGTAAAGTCTACTCCTTAACACAATCATCACAAATAAAACCATCTATGGAAAATGAGATCACCCAGCCCATTCAGAAGTTCTTCTCAACACCCCATCTCTCTCTCTCTCTAACACACACACGCACACCACACATACATACACACCAGGCATCAAATACAAAAAAAGATTATAAACATTAAAAAGGCTCTAGGCAAATTTTACAATGGGATATACACTTAATACAGTAGGTACTAGGAATTAAAAAATAAGTGTGGCTAAAGGAAACCCATTCCACAAGGAGCTTAGGGAAGAAAACTGAGATCTATATACATAAATTATAAAACCACATACTACATCCCATATAGGAGATAAATACAGGGACATTTCAGATTCCAGAATTAAAATTTTTGGATCTTTCTTCCCTCTATAATTTCTAGGGTAACTTCCAGGAAATTATACTGTAACTGAAGTGGATAAAAAAGAAGTAATTGTTATACATAATGCCCAGACTAAAATCAAAGGACTATTTCAAAACAAATGAAGAGAAAAATTCTTCTCCAAAAGAGAAAATTCATACTTGAAACTTTTTTCTAAGTTAAGTTTTAAAAATGTTGAGGGCTATTAAATTTATTGACAACTGCTACGGTTTGGATGTGATTTGCCCCAGCCAAAGCTCATGCTGAAATTTGATGCCCAATGTGGGAATATTAAGAGGTGAGACCTTGTGGCAGGTGTTTGGACCATGGAGGAACACACCTCATAAATAGATTAATGTTCTTTCATGGGGGTGAGGGAGTTCTGGCTCTCTCAGGAATGGATTAGTTCCTAGGAGAATGGGTTGATTATAATCTGTCTTGCTTCCACTCTTGCCATGAGACCTCTTTGTACACGCCTGCCTGCTCCCCTCCGTGTTTCCTCAGGCTGAGTTGAAGCAACCTGAGGACATCACCAGATACAGCTGCCCAGGCTTAGACTTTCCAGCCACCAGAATCATGAACCAAATAAACCTCTTTTCTTTATAAATTGCCCAGTCTCAGGTATTCTATTATAGCAACACAAAATGCACTAAGACAACAACTAATAACGATTCCAATCTAGTAAAGTACCTGCTAATTCAGGTTCAAGTCACCCACCTGGGTGGGTGAGAAACAAGTCATTGATTTATGAACCTGAAGGAATCCAAACTGTTTATAGGAATATTCCAAAGGGTGTTTTAGTCCTGGAGGTTAAAAATCATCATTATGCATGATATCAATGCCAACTGTGTTCTAGCGAACATTTGAGATCAGAGGCCATGACAATAAAATAGATATGTGACCTACACTGACACAGTCACTAATAAAATACTGCTGGACGTTAAGAGCCTGAACAACCCAATCAGACCACAAAGAAAGGACTAGACATTGGTAAAACGGCACCTGACTGCAACTTCTTTATCAGTTTCCTAAAGTAAGGTTCTTATAATAGCATGGACCACTTGAAACACAAAACACCAAATAATGTCAAGGAAAGGCATAAACGCTCATGAAAGATATTCCACCAGGGCCTTAACCAGTGCAAAAGTGAGGGCAGATTTAAAGAACATTCCTATCTCTCTAGAAAGGAAGCAGGAGATGACTACAGCAAGACTACTCTCCATATATACAGTAGGGTAACTAGACCTCCCAGAGGAGAGAGAATTCATGCTGGCAGGACCAGAACTCTTGGATTCTAAATATTTCCCATCATTTATTTCATAGTGTGTGAACAAAAGAGTAGATTGATTCAAACATTTATTATTACTGCACAGCAACACAAACATCAAGTTGCTGATCAACTAATGGGTGGACTTGGAGGTAATACTCTACTACCTGCCTCCTTGTTACTGTCCAATGTTGAGAAGAATGATCAAGAATACACATGGAACACCACAACAGAAGTGCTGTTACAGCCATGAGTGCCTCAAACTAATATCTATAAGCATCCTGCTCTGGCTAACACAGAAGTGGAATTGTGTTTTAAATCTATAATCACACATGCTCTGAGAAGAAATTTACTTTTCCTAGAAGTTGGCACAGCATCGAGTTATTTAGGAATACACGTCTACAACAATATTAGCAACAAAACTTTTTCAGCTCATAGGAAATTGTTCCAGAAAGTGTCACCTCTTTCTCCTCCCTAAAATTGAAAAAGGGAGAGAAAAAGAAACAAATGCAAAATTACCACTGGCAGAGTTTTCTGCTAAAGGTGCACAGAATGATTCAAGAGCAACTCAAGGTTTTCAGCACATGCCTATTCATTAACCCAGTAGGAGGGACAGCACCATCTGGCACCTGTGTCCAGCAGAAAATATACTGCTCAGGATCAATTCTGAGCTGCAAGCAAGTTTATTTTTACCCCTTTAAAATTTTATACACAAAACTACAAGGACATAAATGTCTGCATTAGGGATGCCAGGGAGACATAACGAGACTGGAAAATGGTATCTAAAAATGGGACCAGCAGAAACTAGCTTTCATTGCAATTGATTAAACACCCTCTCAGCCAACCCCATAGGGCCTTGGCTAGAAATGCTTTAAGAAACCACAAAGACCTTCGGCATGGAAGAGAGGGGAGATTACTCTGTATCCACTTATGCCAAAAGGCATGAAGGGGCTCACTCACATTCAGGCTGGGCACAGAGCTCAAGGTGCATGTCCACCACAGCCTGGGCACAAGGCCAACCACTGTGGGAAAAGTTGACCAACTGCTGGGTGCTGGGAACTCCATTAAAACAGGCCCACTATGCCGGGTTCTCCCTCTGGGGATTCCTCTCTTTGACCCTCACATGACCAACCAGAGTCTTCTTTTTCCAAGTGAAGTTACTGCCTTTTTTTCCTCTAATAGAAACATAACACTTGTTCAATGCGAAAAATTTGGTAAATACTGGAAAAGCACAAAGAAATTTTAAAAATCAGTAATCGTTCCACTTCCTGCAGATATCCACTGGTAAGATTTTGGTATATTTCATATATATATACACACATATGGATAGATAGATATATGGTATATTACCCATATATATATATTTATATATATATATGGGTAATATATTTATATATATATTTTGTGATGAGATATATATATATATATATATCACAAAAATATACTTACTTTCTTTTTTTTTTTTTTTGTCTTTGTTTGTGTCCGGCAACGGATCGCAACCCTCAGTGTCGCGCCCGTACCAGACCGGGACCGGCAACGGGATAGCAACCCTCGGTGTTGCGCCTGCACCTTGCTCAGCCAGTGAGCAAGAACCGGTCTGTATGTGGGATCCGAACCCTCAGCGGGAGCGCCGCCGCACTCCTAAGCAGCACACTGTAGCAGTGCGCCACCGGGCCGGCCCTATACTTACTTTCTTATACCCTGTTTTTATATCTTAATAATACATTTTTAAAAAATATTTTATTTTATTTTGTCGATATACAATGTGGTTGATTATTGTGGCCCATTACCGAAAACTCCCTCCCTCCTCCCTCTCCCCACTCCCTCCCAACAATATTCTTTCTGTTCACTTGTCCTTTCAACTACAAGGAATTGTAATTGTTACGTCTTCTCCCCCCACCCCTTGCTTTTTGTGTGTGTGTGTATGTGAATTTATTTATTTATTTTTAGCTCCCACAAATAACTGAGAACATGTGATACTTCTCTTTCTACGCCTGACTTGTTTGACTTAATATAATTCTCTCTAGGAACATCCATGTTGTTGCAAATGGCAGTATTTCATTCGTTTTTATAGCTGAGTAATATTCCAT
>NW_007729362.1:58568-59607 GCF_000696425.1 Galeopterus variegatus | reverse complement strand
GTGCTTTTGCAGTCATGTCATGAAGTCTTTACCCACTTCTACTTCCTGAAGTGTTTCTCCTATGTTTTCTTTAAGAAGTTTCATTGTTTCAGGGTGTATATTTAATTATTTAATCCCATTTTGAGTTGATTTTGGTATATGGTGAGAGGTATGGGTCTAGTTTCACTCTCCTGCATATGGATATCCAGTTATCCCAGCACCATTTGCTGAAGAGGCACTCTCTTCCCCAGTGTATAGGCTTGGTGCCTTTGTCAAAGATCAGATAGCTGTAGGTATGTGGGTTGATTTCTGGATTCTCTATTCTATTCCATTGATCAGTGTGTCTGTTTTTATGCCAGTACCATGCTGTTTTGGTTATTATAGCTTTGTAGTATAGTTTAAAGTCAGGTAGTGTTATGCCTCCAGCTTTATTTTTTTTTGCTCAGCATTGCTTTGGCTATGCGTGGTCTTTTGTTATTCCATATAAATGTCTGGATAGTTCTTTGCATTTCTGAGAAAAATGTCATTTGAATTTTGATGGGGATTACATTGAATTTGTATATCACTTTGGGTAGTATGGCCATTTTCACTATGTTGATTCTTCCAATCCAAGAGCATGGGATATCTTTCCATCTTCTTGTATCCTCTCTAATTTCTCTCAGCAGTGGTTTGTAGCTCTAATTCTAGAGGTTTTTCACATCCTTGGTTAACTCAATTCCTAAGTGTTTTATTTTTTTGGTAGCTATTGTAAATGGGCAAGCTTTCTTGATTTCCCTTTCTGCATGTTCACTATTGGAGAATAGAAATAGTACTGATTTTTGTGTGTTGATTTTGCTGAAATCATTTATCAAGTCCAAGAGTGTTTTTGTAGAGGCTTTAGGCTTTACCGCCCCGTGACCCAGCAGCCCGGCCGAGTCCAAGCTGACCAGATAGGTGGCTCCCCGGAGAAGCCCAAGACCCAAGGCAACTACTCATGCAAGGCACTAGTGGCGAACTGACCAGTCACTGAGGTAGCCATACCAAATTGGCAACCCCAGCAACATCTTAGTCAGACAATAGT
>NW_007729362.1:9730-55956 GCF_000696425.1 Galeopterus variegatus | reverse complement strand
GAAATGAAAAAGGTGATATTACAACTGATTCATCTGAAATACAAGGAATCGTTCGAGACTAGTATAAACAATGATACGCCAACAAGTTTGAAAATCTGGAAGAAATGGATAAATTTCTGGACACACACAAGCTCCCAAAACTGAACCATGAAGACGTAGAAAATCTGAACAGACCAATAACAATAAAGGAGATTGAAGCTTTTATCAGAAGGTTCCCAACAAAGAAAAGCCCACAACCAGATGGATTCACAGCAGAATTTTACCAAGCATTCAAAGAGGAATTGACACTGATTTTTTACAAACTATTCCAAAAGATTGAAACAGATGCAAATCTTCCAAACTCCATTCTGTGAAGCAAACATCATCCTGATACCAATACCAGGTAAAGATACAACCAAAAAAGAAAACCACAGGCCAATATCCCTGATGAATATAGATGCAAAAATCCTCACTAAAATACTAGCTAACAGAATACAGTAACACATACGTAAAATTATTCACCACGATCAAGTGGGATTCATCCCAGGGATGCAAGGTTGGTTCAACATTCGCAAATCAATAAATGTGATACACCATATTAATAAAATCAAACACAACGACCATATGGTCATCTCTATAGATGCTGAAAAAGCATTTGATAAAATTCAACATTCATTCATGACAAAGACCCTGTATAAGTTAGGTTTAGATGGAAAGTATCTCAACATAGTTAAAGCCATATATGATAAACCCTCTGCCAATATCATCCTGAATGGGGAAAGGTTGAAAGCTTTTCCTTTAAGAACAGGAACTAGACAAGGATGCCCAGTCTCACCACTCCTATTCAGCATAGTGTTGGAAGTACTAGTCAGAGCAATCAGAGAAGAGAAGGAAACAAAGGGCATCCAGATTGGAAAAGATGAAGTCAAACTGTCCCTGTTTGCAGATGACATGATCCTATATATTGAACAGCTTAATAATACATTTTAAAAATTTTCCACAATAATAAACATGTTTTGACCAGAATTTAAAAGCTAAATAGTACTCCATTATACGTACATATTTTACTTTAATAATCCCACAGTATTTGGCATTTATTTTGCTCTCAATTTTTCTGTTTAAAAAAAATAACATTATAAACTGTTTTTAACTCCTACCTTTGTACTTTCATATATTTCCTTAGAATAAGGAATTACGTAATCAAATAATAAGGAAATTTTTAGGCTTTTGAAGTAATAGTCCCATGTTTCTTTCAGAAAAGTTGTAACAATTTATACTTCCTGCTAGCAAGATAAGAATGCCTATATACCCCATATTCTCACCAAAGTTTCTATTTTCTGTTTTATTGTCACTTTAAAAAATTATTTGCCAATCAGGTATTAATGACTACTACTAATAAAAATCAACCACAACATTTACTGGGCACTTACTATATGCCAGACACTGTTCTAAGTGATTTACATGTTTAAGAAAGGGCTATATCCTTACCCCATTTTATGGATGGGGAAACTGAGGCACAGGAAGGTGAAGTAATTTGCCCAGCTGGTAACTGGAGGAGCTGGGGTTTGCATTCAAATAATCTGATCCCAGAGTCCAGGCTCATAACTACTACATCATACAACCACACAGTGAACTGTCTATGTAGATGAACAGGGAAGGAATCAGATTAACAAGTAGCAGAGAGATCACTGGTAATACATCCAGTTCTTCACACCCTAATCTTTAGTCCCATGTTCAACATCACCATTTGTAAGGTAGTCCCATAAATGATGGGACACAGTCCTCTGTTCTGGCAAGCCATATCTGAAAGTACACTACTAACATCCCACTGGCTCACTTGTCAGAAAGTGATATGGGTTTATTTTTTCAGCATGTAATTATTTGCCTAGTCACACTTAGCACATAAAAGGGAGTGGGCTTATTCATTTTCTTGTGTATTGGGGACCCAGAAATTTTACTTTCGGGTATATACTCCAAAGAACTGAAGTCAGGGACTGGAATAGATACTTGCACAGCAATGTTCATAGAAGCACTATTCACAATAGCCAAGAGGTGGAAGCAACCCAAATGTTCATCAAGAAATGCATGGATAAATGAAATGTCATGGAATATTGTTTAGTCTTAAAAAGGAAGGCAACTCTGATACATGCTACAACATGGATGGACCCTTGAAGACATCATGCCAAGTGAAAGAAGCCAGACAGAAAAGGACAAATACTGTGATTCCACTTGTATCAGGTACCTAGAGTAGCCAAAAGCAGAGACAGAAAGTAGAATGGTAGCTATCAGGGGCTGGGGGAGAGAAAGGGATAGGGGCTTGTTTAATGAGCACAGAGTTCTCAGTTTGGGAAGATGAAAAGTTCTGGAGATGGGTAGTGGTGAACATACTTAATGCCACTAAATCTTACACTTAAAAATAGTTAAAATGGTAAATTTTACATTACATATATTTTACCATAATAAAAAACAAAGGATTTAGAATCCTACTATGAACTTTGGATCTAGTTAGGGTTCTTCAGCCATTTAGGCCCTAATCAGATCCTCATAAGCCTTCTGGGTAATGCTACTTTCAGTAATGCTACCCCTGGGAGCAGGGACTATAAACTCTTAAGATAATATGAAAATGTCTCTGGAAATAGTATTTAATTTCAGGGAACAACATGTACTATGAAGTTCACATAAGTGAGCAGTCTGGAATAGCAAAAGAAAAACAGCAAATCAAAGAGATCAACTATAAAAATCACACGTACTATAGAACTCAAAAAACATATGGGAAAATCAGGTGAGCATTCACTAATGACTACTGAGATAACAGGGGGGACCACAGGAAAGATCTTACCATAAGCCTGCAGATTACCAGGCCTCAGGTCTTCAGTGATCAGGAACATCGGATGCAGAAAGCCTGCCCATCCACAAGTCAGCACCCTATCTCCATCCAGATTTGGGGTGCACTTACTGAGAAGGGTTAGATAGCTTACGGCCAGCCAGCAACACACTGTATTCACCGAGTGCCACAGAATAGCTTCAAAACCACATTTTCAAAAGACTCAATTCAAATATTGTCTTTGTGGCTTATGTAATAGAAGGTCACTATAAAATTCCAAAAGACAGCCTAATTACCATGAGACTAAATAAAGCTGTTCTAAAGAAAGGAAAGTTAGAGCCACTGAGGCTAATCACATGTTACTGCCTAACCAAAAGTCCAGCCTGACACTGGATTATAGCAACAGCACCAGGACAAGAAGAGCTGGGCCCCCTTCCCCCTAAGCAACCCTTCTCTGGACACCATCTTGTATCTTGCTATCTTGCATATAATCCCCCTATTGTACAATAAAGAATTTGACAGGGCTTTGTCTCTGGATGGGGGCGGGGGGGCTCTGAACCCTTGGAACTTCCTGAGTAATAGGAGTATCTTTGTTATTCATGAGCCCCTTGGATCACACCTGAGTTTATAGTAGGAAATGAGATGACTCAGGATGGGAGCTGGTCAACAGAAAGCCCAAACAGGTGATTAGAGGGTCAGGGCTCTGGGCCAGCCCAACCAGGAAGAGAGGGGGCTGGAGACTGAATCACTGGCCACATGGTGGTAACTTAACCAATCATGCGTATGCAATGAAACTCTAATAAAAACTCTGAACACTGAGCTTGGTGAAGCTTTCTAGTTACTAAACACATAGACGTGAGAGGAAGGTGAGACACCTTAATTCCAAGGGAGGAGGCACAGGAGGAGCTTTGCATTCAGGACCCTCCCAAACCTCACCCTATGTGTCTCTTCATTTGGTTGGTCCTGACTTACATCCTTTATAATAAAACTGTAATTGTAAACATAGCACTTCCCTGAGTTCTGAGTCACTCTAGTGAATTATCGAACCTGAGGGGGTCATGGGAACACCCAGATTTGTAGCCAGTCAGTCAGAAGTATGAATGGCCTGGAGACCGCACTTGTGGCTGGCATCTGTACCCTCTAACTTAGGGGGTCTACACTAACTCTAGGTGGTTACAACAGAATTGTATTGAAGTACATCAGGAGGAATAATCCCCTCTCAATTAATTCAAGACTATATCCTGATTCAATACCCAGGTCGAAATAACACAATTTTTATCTGCTAAAATTTATGCCAACTGTTAATGACTAGAAATCTTTTCCAACTTAATAATCATAACAGCTAAACTGTTTTGAGGATTTGCTAACCAAATCATAGTTCTAAGATGTTCTACATGTATTAACTCACATATAACAAATAATAGTGTAGTAGTCAGTTTCTGTTGTGTATAACAAAATACTTGGAACTGGCTACTTTGTAAGAAAATTAAATGTATGGCTTACAGTTTTGGAGACTGGGAAGTCGAAAGTCCAGAGAACACATCTATCTGGTGAAGGCCTTGGTGGTGACAGTAATGTAGGGGTCTCACATGCAGAATGGCAGAGCAGAGAGATAGAGAGACCCTCCTGTGCTCTTCTTTTAAGGCCCTCAGAACCATGCCCTTTGACTAGTGCACTGTCCTTACAATATAATCACCTCTTCAAGGCCCCACCTTTTAATGACCATAACAGAATTTCCCATCCTGGATTTCCCATAGTTACAGTGGAGGTTAAGCTTCAATGACTTTGGGGGGCCATTCAATCCACTGCAAATAGAAACCTCATAAGATGGGTACTGTTGTTCCTATTTTACAGATGAGAACAGTGAGGCACAGAGAGGTTAAGGAACTTGTCCAAAGTCACATGGTAGAGGTGACAGGATTCACAAGAAGCTCCTCCATCTCCAGAGGCCCCCTTAGCCACAGGTCTAGAGGAAAAGCTGTGACACTGGCTGCCCAGGCCTCTGAGGGCCCACTGGTCACTGCCTCTCTCTCTCCATCCCCACTTGCTCCCATTCTCCATCCTTGGAACAGTCATTTGCCAGTTTCCTTGGGGAAGAATGTGTACTTTCTGATGACAGAATTATCCAGCTTTGACTGCAGCTCAGGAAAACGAATTCTGAGAACACAGTACTGGGGGAGGTTAACTAATTCCCTGAAAGTCTTTTCCAACAAAACCAGAAATTAACCGCTGGATGGTACTGGATGTAAAGGAAAGTGACAGATTTCACCCCAATAAATGAATAGGTTTGAAGTTGTTCCTTTTCATCAACTCCCTCACTGTAGGCAGAACCTCTCCATGGATGACACAAATCTCCTCTCCCCTATCTTTCCCTATTATTTAAACTCTTAAGTATTAATTACTTCTTCACTTTTATTAAATTCGTGTTATAGTTTGATGTTTTCCGTGTGGTCACACAGCAATTAAAACTCATGGTGGTAATTTTTCAAATAAAAAATATGTGAGATCAGTTGGTTGTCCTTCCATCTCATTCACTCATTCAATAAATATTTTGAGCATCTACTATATGCAGAGCAGGCACTTGGGACACAGCCATAAATCTGACAAAGTGCCTGCCTGCCCTAGTGACAGTTATATGCCAGGAGGAGGGAGAGTCAAAGAAGGAACAAGCAAGCATACGTGTGTATGTGCGTGTGTGGACGTGTGTGTGTGATTTCAGGAAATGATAAGTGATATTAAAAAACAAACAAGTGAAGATCAGGGGAAGTACAAGGAGATGCATGTGGCTGGAGTGAAACAAATCATGGGAAAGGTAGTAGGAGATATACTCAGAGAGGGGCCAGTTCCTTCTGAACTGACAGGTCCACCCCCTTGTCACTATGTCCCTGTCTTCACCCAAGTCCTGGCACCATTACCTCCTCCTGGATAACCATCACACCTTCCTAGTGATATTTTTGCTTCCACTCTTGCCTCTTCCAGCCAATTCTCCACACAAGCCGAATGCCTCGTAAAACAGAAATCCAATCGGATCACCACCCCCTTCAAAGCCCCCTGAACACGCCCATGACAGTCAGACTGGAAGCCAGGCTGTACCTGCCCTGCACGGCTCTTCCCGAGCCAGCACTCCTCATGCTCCAAATACATCCCCTCGCTCCTTTCACCCCACCCACATGGCCTTCGAGCTGGGTCAAGTCTGTCCCTGCCTGGGGACCTTGACACACGCTGCCTCCTCCTCTGGGAACTCTTTTCACCCTGGATACTGTCTTACTCTCTGTTTCAGCCTCACCCCCTCAGGCAGCTTCCTGGACCACCCAGTCTAAAATAGCTCCCAACCCTTAATTTCACAGCCTGTATCTCCATCTGCCATGTGATTTCCTTATTTCTCCACTTCCTCTGTCTTTACTCACCACTGTATCCCCAGTGCCTAGGACAGTGCTGGGTACAGAGAAGGAGTTCAATAAATATATGTCAAATGAAGGGATGAATGACTTCAATGATGCCATCTTCAACCAGGTTATGTAGAGTCAACCTATGATCCACAATCCTGGGTGTCCAAGCCATCCATGCCACCTGTCCAGGGAAAACGCCCTCTTGGTTTCAGCTCCTGCTGTCCACAAGCTCAGAAGGCAACATCTTCTACATGGCAGAGCTTACTGCTCCAATAATCTTCCCCTCTGATTCTGACCCTAAGAGGACAAGGACTCCCTAAAGAATCATTTGACAGCTAAACGTTTATGCAAAAAGGCCAACAAGCACTACTTAATTGATGAATTTCTCCAAATTGTGAAGCAAGTGGAGTTGCCATCTCAAAGAGAGGTCTGCTAGTAAGGGGGTGTACAGAGCTTCCAGGTAAAGAGAAATGTCTTCCTGTCTTCCCCCTTCCCTTGCCCAGACCTGGCCCCCACTTACACTGCTTACTGAGCTCCCCTGAGGTGGCAACTACAGGCTCAGCTCTTGGAACACAACAATCCCAAGAGGCAGTCTCTGGGTCGGGCAGCTTCTTACAGGCTAGTTGGGGGACAACAGGACTGGTCATCTTTCAGTCCACTACCTAGAAGTCTCAGTGCTTTGTTCTTTCAAAACCTACTGTCAGAGAAAATACAGTGTAAGGAGGAACAGGTGACTGAAAGCTCTTCTGGCCTGCTGGAGGGGAGTATTCAGCTCCTTTAATGGAATTCAGTTCTGAGCTAAAGGTGGGATCTCACACTGATGGGGAAGAGAGAAGAGAAGCTTATCCTCACCTGAAGTCTCGCCCTTAATGTTGCCTTCAGCCTTTTGTTGTGGTCAAGGCCAGCTTTCCTCCTTTCCTCTGAGCAAGGGTGATGATCCTAAGGATGGACTTTGGGTGACTAACTAAGCCTACTAACCGCAGGCCCAGGAAAAGCAATGTCCTTCTGATGTGGCATTGTCACAGCATGACAGACTGGCAGGTTCTTTACATTCAAAAGCTTCCCAGCCAGGTGAGAACTTCTTCACATGACTCCTCTCTGCAAGGGTCACTAGGACAGTGAAGCATGTTCCGTTCACTACACATAAGGCCTACACATTCCTGGCTAAAATCATAACTGGGCTTTAACTGGACTATCCAGGTTAGTCTGTTTTACTTTCCCATTTGAGCAGACAGGCAGGGTTGAGGACTGTGCTTTGGGATCAGTCTTCTTTCATTTTCTTGCCCCCAGGTTGGGAATGGTGAGGCATGCTATGGGAGCCACAGGCTTCACACAACGTACCTCTGTTCATAATCTAGGAGTCTACACCCTTGTGAAGACCGTCAAACATCACAGACCCCCAAACATCACAGCTCTTGGCAGAACAGCAGGTATTGTGCAACATGAAATCTCTTCTTCTGAACTGGGACAATCTAAGAGAAAAGGGCACCATGCTGCAGACAGCAGCCTCTACATTCAAACTTCCTTCCAGGATTTAGTTTTTTCCTTGGTTATTCATTTTGCCACCTGCTGGCCCTCACTAGCAGATAAGTCATTGCCAAAGATCTGGGCAGGTTAGGGAAAGAAAGATTCAAAGTTGGGAAAGCTCTATTCTGTCACTTACTTTCTTTTTCTGGCAACTGAACAACCACAGCCTGATATGATTTTAGAGGCTGAGTACCTGAACCAGTTAAGCACTCATATCAAAATTTACTGCAAAAATGAAACACTTACTTTCTTTTTCTGGCAACTGAACAACCACAGCCTGATATGATTCTAGAGGCTGAGTACCTGAACCAGTTAAGCACTCATATCAAAATTTACTGCAAAAATGAAACAAGATGTGCAACACACGGGGCCTTTGTTGGGCTGCACAGTAATCATGTAAAAATGGTAATTAGTTCCCTTAAAGGATGATAATTAATATTGCCTTTACATAACCCACTTTTTTCTTTTTCAGTTTTTTTCTTTTTTACTGATATTATCCTGCATTGGCAATCAGCAAAGCAATCAACATCAGTGTCAAGCACTTTCCCTGAGACACTAACACTTTCATCAACACCTTCACACACACATGGGCGTTCCCATTTGAAAAACAAGAGGGTAGAGGTGGGGGGATTGGAAAAGCATAACTCTTACCCCACAGCATTCTGGAATTCCCTTGCTGCTGACCACAGTGCTGCAGGATGAGGTTTTGCCCATACACTCCAGACAATACAAACAACTGCTGGTCAAAGAAGAGCCTCCCTTGCATCTGAAATGCTCTTCCACAGGCCAGCCTTGCCTGCTTCCATGCAGGCATTTTAGAGACATTTGTCAGGCCCTGAGAATGCGACAATGAATAGGCATGATCCCTGCCCTCAAACTGTAGTGGGGAGACAGACACATCAATAAACCATCATAATATAAGATAAAAGTGAAATCCATCCATTGGTTCAACAAGTATTTGTTGAGGACCTACTATGTGCCAGGCACTTTTCTGAAGACTGGGCACACAGCAGTGTACAAAGGCAACAGTGAGTGACACGCACACGGTACTGCAAGAACACAGAAGAAACGTGTCTCATCTGGTCCAGGAGGATCAAAGAAGCCTTCTCTGAAAAGGAAAGAGTTCAAGACCCTAGAAGGAGTCTTGAGAAGGAGTCAAAAGAAGATGGTAGGGAAGGCATCCCCAGAAGGGAAAAGTGCACACACATCAAGCAGAGGAGCTAGTAGCTGGTCACAGTCAAGGGCACCATTCCCCCACATGCCTGGAACATAAGGGAGGCAGGGAGTAGCCAAAGCAAGTCTGTGAAGGGAGACAGGTGATCAGAGGCCTGGAATGCCACAGCAGGACTTAGGACTCCCTGTAGTCAAAGGATGACTCTGGGGAGCCCTGAAGCCCAGGAGTAATCCAATTCCCATCTCATATAATTTCCTAAACTGGTTTTTATTTGTAACCATTGCTCTCCTTCATCAGAAGCTTCAAAATGCGGGAGAGACTGGCAGGTTTAGCAGCAGGATACAAATAAGGCATATAAGCTTCTTCACTGTTTTAATTACAGAAGATGGCCAGAAACCACTCAAGAGAGAAGAAAAGAGAATGCCTTTCACAGACAAAAAAACATTAAGTGAGCTAAAAAGCAACCTCCCGAAGACAAACATCCCTGACCTAGCAATTTTTTGTTTTGTTTTGATGGCTGGTTGGTACGGGGATCCGAACCCTTGACCTTAGTGTTATAACACTGAGCTCTAACCAACTGAGCTAACTGGCCAGCCCGACTCATCAATTTTGCTGAATCAAAACCAAGAGATGGTTAAAATTAGCCTTATCTTTATTTAATGCATAATTTCATTTATGTAACATACAAAAACAGGTGAAACTGATCTGTGCTGTTAGTAGTCAGGGCAGTGGTCATGTAAGCTTGAGGTGGGGGTGGTGGCAATAATGACTAGAAGGGGTACAGGGGAGCTTCCTGGGACTGTCCATGTTTTGTTTCTCAATGTAGGTAGTGCTAACACAGGTGTGTCTGGTTGTGACAATTCATAATGGTGTATACTAATGATGTGTGCACTGTTCTTTATGTATAAACCAATACAAAGTCTTAAAACATTGAGGGTGGAGGGCAAAGAGTATGGTCTCACAAAAACTATAGTGGGTCAGAACTTCAATTCTATGTGGCATTTGAAAGAGCATGTGGACAGAAACCAGATCAACAGAAATAACTGCTGTCCTGGGCCTACTTTCATTCTCTTTCATTCATTTTTCTTAATTATCTCAGCCATCCTAACAGTGGTGTACCTATCATAGGTGATACCAAGGCAGTTCACTATTTAACATCCCTGCCTCTGTACAAAACTATTTCCGGCAATACATAATCATGCAATAATCAGTAATCATTACATTCTTGAATCATTCCTTAGTTTTAAAACAACTATTTAAAAAGAATGTCAATTTTAAAGTTATTTCTAAAATTCAGTAAAATATTTTTTTATGAACTACAACATGCACTTAACAAACAACGTTCCACCAGAGTTTTCCCTTCTTCACTGTTTTAAATTTTAATCACAGATAACTACCAATGGTCACACAGAATGACAGAAGTGAGGAAACATAAGTTCTGTTTCTTAAACTGGGCTATCATTGTTAATTGCAAATCTCGATTTAAACATGGGGGCATGTCTTACCATAAGGGTTAAAGATATGAACTGCACCTAAAAGAAGCTCCAACAGTTCTTAAAAAGTTCTTTGCATTGTTAATTGCAAATCTCGATTTAAATATGGGGGCATGTCTTACCATAAGGGTTAAAGATATGAACTGCACCTAAAAGAAGCTCCAACAATTCTGAATCGTTAAAAACTTATTCTTAAAGCAATGTGTGGTACTAGCTGAGTTCACATGCGTGAGAACCAACTGTGTAACAGGAAGTTCTCCAGATTCATTTCCACACAGAATACAATGATTACTAAAGGGTAAAAAAGTGTGTATATAATTACATATATTATATGTGTGCGTCCACGCACACATATACATATTTAATTATAGCAGCAATTATTTAGAACTTAGGTCAACAAAGTTTCCAGGAAGCGTTTGATCACTGAGAATTGCTCTCACATTGTGAGAGTAAACACTGGCTGAAGTCATTTTGATTGTTTTTAGTCTCAATAAACAATGCCCCCATTATAGCTGCACCTGGAGAGAACCTTTCCCCACAGCCCCACCCTCGGGAGGCAGCTGCAGCACAACCAGAGGCAAAAGGAAAAAAAAAACAAAAACCTTCTGAAGAAACAAAATAAAAGTTAAGTTCAAGCACAAAATCTTTTGCATTAGACACATTTAAGAGCCCTTCCAGTTTATCTATGACGGTAGAACAGCGTTTTTCAACCTCAGCACTACTGACTATTTGGGCTGGATAATTCTTTGTTGTGGGAGGATGTCCTGTGCATTGTAAAATGTTAAGCCACATCCCTGGCCTCTACCCACTAGATGCCAGTAACATATCCCCCCGCTGGGAAAATATAGGAAAATGGTCAGGGCCCCTCAGATGTTCAGAATCTTTCCGAGCATTTGATGTAAATATGCACGTGTGCTCATGTGTTCCTTGGTTATTGCTTAGTGTAATTGCACATGTGCACCCAGGTGTCCTGGATTATGGACTTAAGTGATCCACAGCGCTGCCTCCCATCCCCGGGATGCCTGGGGGGGGGGGGGGCAGGGGGGGGCCCCTACTGCTCTGCAAGGCCACTGCCACCACCGGACCTGTAAGCTACCGGACCTGTAAGCTACCGGACCTGTAAGCTACCGGACCTGTAAGCTACCGGACCTGTAAGCTACCGGACCTGTAAGCTACCGGACCTGTAAGCTACCGGACCTGTAAGCTACCGGACCTGTAAGCTACCGGACCTGTAAGCTACCGGACCTGTAAGCTACCGGACCTGTAAGCTACCGGACCTGTAAGCTACCGGACCTGTAAGCTACCGGACCTGTAAGCTACCGGACCTGTAAGCTACCGGACCTGTAAGCTACCGGACCTGTAAGCTACCGGACCTGTAAGCTACCGGACCTGTAAGCTACCGGACCTGTAAGCTACCGGACCTGTAAAGTGCTGCTGCTGAGCAAGCTGAGGACTGAGCTCATGTCATCTGCCAACAGCTCCCAGAATCCTTCCCAGTTACCTAGCATGAACTTGCGTGTGAGGGGTCTGGTGACCCCCTAGTTCTGACAATATAAAAGGAAATTTAGTATAACTAAAATAATAACTAAACAAATGAAACATTTTAGCTTTGATTATGATTTGCCTTACTTTACAGCCCCCAACTGCCACCAAGATGTGACAAATGTCGCCTGGGGAGCAAAATCACTCCCAGGCAAGAATCACTGTTAGAATACCTTTGGAAGACACACAAGAAATCAGGCACACTACTGGCCCCTGGGGAGGGAGACATTTTTTAAAAATTTGTTTTGTTTTGTTTTGTTTCTGTGTTTTCCATGGCTATCCAGTATAGGGATCTGAACCCTTGGCCTTGGTGTTATAACACCGTGCTCTAACCAACTGAGCTAAAACATGTAGTTTTTTAGTACCCTTTGAATTCTTAACAAATTAAATACACAAGGGAAGCTAGAGAAGGAAGCAAGGCAGCATCAAATGTTTAGATGAGAGAGTATACCACTGAGAAAGTGCCAGCAGCCCTCTCAAATTATCTTCCCTTTCTTTTCTTATTTCTCCTCAAAACTTTCCCTAAAGAACAGGAAAAAAATAAAAATAAAAAAAAAAATGTCTCCCAAAAGGTCATTCTTTCCCATGAATGGACAGTTTAAAGAAAATATTCCCTGTCCCTCTGCGGAAACTCTTTATCTCACACACAATTCTAATTTCTGTGAGGTTTCTCCAGGTCAAGGCAGAATGGAAGCAGCAGCAGCAAGGCAGGCCCACGATCCCCACAGAGCCTAAACGAGAGCCAGCTTTGGTAAAGTGAAAAGAGGGAAGGATTTGGAAACCACAGACTTGGGTCTGACTCTGTCCTGACACTTTCTAATCCTGGAACCAGATCACAGCCTCCCAAGACACCAGTTTTTATTTATGAAACAGAGGGTAACATGTGCTTCACAGTACTTCTGTGTGAACTGATTCATATGAAATACGGGGAGGTTTTCATGCAAATATCAAATATTATTATCTTTATTGCAGGATGGCAGTAGTAGTATTGAAAATAGCCCTAGGGTTGGATCCAGCAGCACTGACAGCAGCAGATCGGAAGGGTGGGAAAGAGAATGAAGCAGATAAAAAGGGTGGGGGGCCGGACTGACTGGGTTCTGATCCTACTGGGTGCCCTCGGGCAACTTTCTTGACTTCTAATTTGCCTCGGTCTCTTTATTTATAAGCTGGGATAACAGTAGTACAGCCAATTCATGGTATTCATGGTAGTTTTATTCTATAAGGTCGCTGTGGACACTGAATTAGTGAATCCTCAACCAGAGAAGGTACAGAGTCAGATTCCTGAGAGCCTCTCATCACCACATTTTCATCAATTGATCAATACACAGCCTTGTTTTATATGTGTTTCTGTTTGAAGGCACCTTATATTAACTCATTAACACTGAACTCGCAAGCAAAAGCAGAATAACTCATGCCTGAATGAAGCTTATCCAGCACACGTATTTTCTCCCTAAGGTACATCACAGCCTTCCTGTGTTTGGGAACACCAGACGATTCAGCATGACGTTTGGGGACCATTTTAAGCAGCAAAATTGCCTCCCCAAAAAGCGCAAAAATGTGAAAAACATGGCACTAACCAGATGGAAGAAAGAATGTTTGTCTCCAATACGAGAGCTGAAGCAAGAAAGCAGAGCAGTTGCCTTTTCGGCCTTAGCTGGGTACATGGACACCAGGCAACTCAAATTTTCCTCCACTCTGTGCATGTCCTCAAATTACCAGAAAACTGCTGTGCATATTTGTTGGGAAAATAGAATGGTTTGGTCAGGGACCTCAGCTCAGGTCCCTCAGGTATGGTTGGGTGTGGTTTTAGCACATCCATTGTAAGCAAATTGTGTGTGTGTGTGTGTGGAGTTAGTGCGCATGTGCACCAATGTATCTTTTTAGTTTTGTTGCTATTCTTGTGTTCTTCAGAGAGAGAGAGGGGAGAGAGCGGAGAGGAGAGTTTAGTGAAGCAGGCGGGTGGGCGTCAGCCTTGGGTGTCCACCCCGCACAGCCATCTTTCCAACCTATGGCTCCAAGGACCTTTTGGCCAGTTACCTAGCTCATAGACCTGAGTGTAGGGGGTCTGATGACCCAGCCTGCATATGAAGGGGTTTGTGACCCAGTCTATGAATGGGGTCTTGAGGGGTCTGTGGGCTCTAGAACCAGCCTTAGCTCGACAATCAGCCAGTCAGTGCAGGATTTACCAGCAGGTAAAGGAGTCCGGCAACTAGCGTGGTTATGGAGCTAGACACAATTGGCATCACGAACAGGATTAAGAGCTAGACAATTGGCACTGTGAGCAGGATTCCAGGACTTAGCCTAGCCAGACAATATTGATTTTGGTGTTACAAATAAGCTTTAGGCAAATTCACAAATACAGAAATCTGTCAATAATGAAGATGGACTATACCTGCCTTCACAAAGTGGTTTAAAGTGGTTTTGATGATTCAATGAATGAATGTATTAACAGATAAAGCACATAGTGAGCACACAACAAGTGTTAGTTATTGGGGAGTCAGTTATGTAAATAAAATACCATACTGTGTAAAGAGTGTGACAGAAATATGAAGACAGGACACAGGTGGTAACAGAGAACCACTGAGGAGGGAATAAGGCAAGGGGGAAGGGAATTAAGAACCAAAGTTTCTTTCCTAAAGCAATCTCTCAGTCAACTTACTTACCTTCCTTTTCACCAAGAAGTCACACAGCTGAGGCCAGCCACCTTTGTGCTCTCAAATCCATTTTCTACATGCCTTGTCTTCTGCAGCATATCACAGGAAATTACATTTCCCAAGCTCCCTTGCCAACTGGTTTCCAGCAGGGTGCACCTGTGGGAAGCCCCAGCAGACCCTGGGAGGGCAGGAACAGAGAAGCAGCCAGGGTCTGTCTCTCTCCACTCTCAATCTGCCCCCAGGGATCTTCTCCAGGGATACAGCTCTCCCCTGGAGACCCCATGCTCATTTCTGATAATCCCATCAATTCCCGCCCCCAAAGTCCTAGGGGTGCACATTTCCTGCTGCCACAAATCTCTGGGTTATCAAAACATACTCTGCTTGGTAACTCACCTCTTCCATCACCTAAAAACTAACAATTTTCTCTTTTAGGTTCTCTGTTTGAAATGCCTAGTCGTTTTCCTGACTGATACCCTACTGAACACTGGCTCTAGAAGGATGCTATCTGCTGAAACTCTTCTGCTGAGACCCCCCCACTCCCACCCACACACAAATGCACAGACCTGTCCCACAACATCACCTCTTATATTCTGACTCTCTGGCCTCTCTAAATTGAGAGCAAATAAAAGGTTTTGTTGTAAATTCACTATTGCAGGAAGAAAAAAAGCGTGCTTATAAAGATATTACAGCTACTTCAGCTTTTTATCAAGTTACATTATCTCTGCCACCTATCAACATGGGCTACAGGGTGCCCTTGCACGGATTTAGTGATGGTTTCCCTCTACTTAAATGCTATTTACTTTTTAAAAGACTGAGCATTACTCTCAACTCATAAATACCTTAATTTTTAAAAAAATGCAAATGCAGCATGTGGCACACAGCCAACTCACCCTCACAGTCGCTTTGCCATTCCGGGCTGTGTAACCACTGGCCATTAATTCTGAGACCACTTCCATTCTCTTTTCTTTCCACTGTTTCTTACCCTAGTGCATAAAAATGTCATACCTGCCCATAATCATTCTCAGGCATAACAGATGAATAAAGGAGTTCATCTGGATAAAAGAATGCAATACTGAACAAGATTCTGAACAGTGAATCAGAGAAAAATGGGAATAGGTGGATAAGGGGAATGCCAGCTACTCACCAAACTCCACATTCTCTTCTACCTGGGCACAGAGCTGGACCACACACACGTCCAGCCAGGAGTTGCCAGGTGACTGAGTTCTAGGCAATGAACTGTGGATAGGAAATGACACTAACCACCACCAGGCCTGGCCATAAAAACCTCCCATGCTGGCTCCTCCATCTGTTCTGCCATCCAGTGGGAGGAACACCAATTACTGCAGGGTGACCCTGGAGGGCCTGTGTTCAAAACGTCAGAGCCTATTTAGCCTGGATCGCTGAATGACTTCTTTAAAGAGCTCACCCTCCTCACCCCTTAATAGCAGCCTAAAACTACAAACAGAAAAAACTTACACTGGGTTTTTTCTGTGTAAAATGACTACACATAACATACACACACACACATAGGGGGATCCATTTGTTACAGAAAGTCACCACTGCAGGACATGTGCGTTTCAAATGTGCTAGTCAGACATCTGATCAAGGTGGCCGAGGGGGTTATAATGAGAATCTCCAGCATGTCCCTTCCAGAAGGAACACTAAAAGGAATCCACCTGGGTGAGAGGCTCAGGAACAAGTGCCTGTTCCTGGTCCCACATGTCCCGTTGGGAGAGCAGTGACATGTTAACTATCAATTTCACTTTATAGCATAAAAACCAAGACCCAGAGAGGTCAGGGTGGGCCTCCCAGCACAGGAGGCCAAAATCAGAGCTGAGACCCACATCTCCGAGGTTGGTGCCACTCAAAGAGGGGATCTGCAGAGAGGTGCCAGTCTGAAATTGAGGGTAAGTGTTCTAGAAACTTTTATAGCAATTGGCCAGGATAATATTATGTCTTTGAATCTAATAAAATTGGAGGCTTATATTTTGGACTTCCTTTTTTTATTATTTCATTTTCCCATTAATTTATTTGTACTTTACCAGTCCATGATGGTTTAGAATTTTTAAGAACTCTTCTGATTCTCCAGGCACCCAAAGTACCAAAATGCTTCAGCCAAGTTCCCAAGGCTACCATATCCCTTCCCAATACTCCGTGCCTCAGCCTTGCCCACTATCCCCAATCCCTCAGGCTCAGGAACCCCCTTTACCCTTCCTTTCATGGTGCCACCTCTCTCAGTAAATGGGTGGTGGTAAACCCTCCCCAAGCCCCTACCACATGTTAGCTGTGGGTGCTGATTCCTGTAAGCCACCCTGAGGCTCCAACCAAAGTGAAAAGTCAAGTGAATGATCAGTCATCTAACAGCAACGTCATGTGAGCTTATGAGACTCTGCTCCCAGAAAACGGCCAGTTAAAAGAAGAAATGACTAGAAATCTGTCCATGGACCTCACCCACGTTAATTAACCTGAGGGCAACCTCCTCAGCCTGCTCGACAGATGCAGTCTATCCATCCCTCTAAACCTAAAAGCAAAGTAAAGTGGCCTCCACCTCTCTCCTCCAGGGAGGTCCACACACATGGAAGAATCCTATACCTGGCATTGAGAGAAACGAGAGGTCATCTACAAAGTGTGTCGTCTGTGGCACTGCACATGATGAAATATGGTGGGAAGGCAATGGGATGTGCAGACAGCATTAGTTCTGCCAAGCAGGACTGACTGAATTACCCGTTACCAGGGAGTCCTGAACTAGCTGCAGGAGGAGGGGGAGGGGAGAGGACTCACAAACATACTGGCTCCTTGCAACTGAATGAAGAGGAGAAACAGATGGCAGTGAGGCAAGGACCTAACAACAGAACGAACAAAGGAAACTATAGGTAAGGGCGGGTTCAGGTAGTGACAACCTGTGTGTATGCTGGGGTTCAGCGTAGGTCTGTGTCCCAGGCAGACCACATATTTTTTAGAACTTCTAGGGGCAAAAGGAAAGTAATGTTATAATAAGCCAAAACAAGAACCTTCCAAAGTTAGTAAGACACACACGTCATCGGTAAGATCAGAAAGGCAGGGAATACAGGGGATAGGTACGTGACTGACTGTCCTAGTAAGTATCTGTACCAGTTTGGATATTTGGACTATTTAATAATTTTGAAATATTTTTTCCAAGTAAAGCCAAAGAACAAGCGTGTGATGCCATTGTGAAACCTTGCCACGAACTGGGATTCTGATTAGAAGAGTACACACCAGGCACTCCTTGTGAAGAAAACTCTGCTGCTCCACACTTTGCCTGGTGAGGAGGCATGTGGCTGCCCACAGCCCCACCCTGCCCATGGGCCAGGAGGGAAGCAGGGCTCAGCCCACCACGCCACTCTCTCAATGGGCAGGCTTACAAATTCTGGGGCACTTCGTGGGCTCTGAGACAGAGGACTGAGATAGAATACTGACGTGCACCACAGGCAAAGGGCCAGGAAGAGGTGACAAGCATTCCTCAGCTGACAAGTCTTGCCAAAGCCTGTGGCCACCACCCAGCTGGCTCAAGAGGCCTGTTCCTGCCCAACTCTAGGCAAGCCAGGCACATCACACAGCCAAGAACAGGCACTGGCATTTCACGGGATGTGACCAACATCCTGGGAACCACAGGAAGAAATCTGAGCACAGGCAATGAATGTGTTTTATTTTAACCACATCTAAGACCTGCCATCTAAGGCCTCATTTCTTGTCTCAAATTATTTGCCTTTGATGCCAACTGGAAAACTTCATTAACCAGGATTTGTAAATTCATAATCTGGATTTGTTGATCAATGTATTTCAATGTCTGCATTACCTGGATAAAAATAAAATCTTATTTTCAGGTAGAAAATAAAACTTTTCCTACCTAAAAATAAGGTTGCTTGATACTCATTCATTCAGTTCACATGTTGCCATGTGCCAGTCACTGGTAAGCCGGTGGCAAGAAGGGGAATAAGATCAGTCCCAGACCTCTGGGAATTTACCACCTAGACAGACCCACAGTGATTAAAATGCAGTAGGCCTCCCTTCTGCACTTTCTCCACTTCCTTTGGCAATATGTGTGCCTAGGATCTGCTGGTGGTGGCAAGAAGGGGAATAAGATCAGTCCCAGACCTCTGGGAATTTACCACCTAGACAGACCCACAGTGATTAAAATGCACTAGGCCTCCCTTCTGCACTTTCTCCACTTCCTTTGGCAATATGTGTGCCTAGGATCTGCTGGCATGGCTTTTGGTTTTATTTTTACCAGGAACATGGCCTCTTTCTCTTCCAGCCATGTCTCAAGAAATGAGGTTTAAAGCTGGTTCTCTGAGAAATCAGGGCATAACCAACCAAGTACGGGAACCACCGACCCATCTGAGAACCATTTTCTGACATCCATTTCCCAGGGATACCCCCTCTGATCACAGGACCTGTGGCCATCAGAGTTAGAGCCATTTGGTCTTAGAAGCTAAGATTCTTCCCGATCTAAACCAACTTCGTATGCTCACACATAAACCTAAGCATAAAGCGAGGACGACTTCTTCCTACCTAAACAGAAGAGAAGTGCTGTTTCCACATGGTGCGGGGAGACTGGTGAGCCACTTCTGTACCTGCAGGGAGAGCCATCTCTTCTCTACTCACGGGGTGGCCATGTGGGCAGAGGCCAAGAACTGTAGCTGCTAAAGGCTTTTTAAAGGAATATAAGAAATGAGAAGTCATCTGTGATATGGCTTTCAAGTTATAAATGTCAATAACAGCAAAGTCTGCTGCTGTGGGAACTCCTCCAACAACAGGTTGACAACAGCCCAACCCAACGGCTCTGGAGGAGGCTGACAGACAGCTGCTCTTTCGGTAGTTATTCCCAAAGGAGCCAGGAGACCTCTCCAAAGGCAGCTAGGTATGGCGTGCTGGAGCAGGAGAGTGACAACAAATTTGGTGGCAGAAAGACATAGCCCAGGAGTCCCACATAATGCCAACACGTCCACCTGCTCCATGAAGGCTGTCAAATCCACACAGTGCAAAGCTAAGAGCAGGAGGAGGATGCAGATACTGCCAACATCGCCACAGCACAGTAAATGCAGAAAGACACTCATCTTGCCCAAAGCGTCAGCCACAGCAGCTGGGTAGCAGGGACTCCAGACCCAGCTCTAGTCTCCTCAAGGCCAGCCTGCTCCCCCCAGCTGCCATGCCAAGCAGCCCTTGAGAGCAGAGAATAGACTTCTCTACCTGTCAACACTAAACTAGTTTCAGGGGGAAAGATCCTTGAAGATGGACTGTTCAGTTGTCCAGTCCCTAAAACAAAGTCACATTCCCATTGTGGGGTTTGTGCATTGTGGGAAAGAAGGGGGAAAGACCGATTAAATGTGCTTGTTGTATTTTAGACAAAATCCCACATCCTTAGAGATTCAAAATCCCTTTGATGTTCCAAAGAAGACACTTCCTACTTCTCTAGTTTCTCCCAGTAGAGCAAATTCTCAAGGTGACAGCTAGAGAGAAGCCTCAGATAAAAGTCACATGGCCACACGATTTTCTAGCTCTAACATTAATGCTTTTACTCACATCAAGACATTCGTCTGCTTGTGGGTTGCTGTTATGTTGTTGCAAACTAAGCATGTTCAAAGACCCAGTATATCAAAGAAACAAGAATTAGGAATGTTTAACATTTCATTCTGTTGACCCCTTAACCTTGACACTGACATTCCATCAGCCTATGAAATCCAAATATTCTGCTCCAAGTGGAACATATGATTTACAAGGGTAGCTCTCGAGGGTAGCCTAGGGAGGGGTTCTAAGCGTGACAATCTGGACAGTTAAGGAAGTACTTAGCAAACTGCTTCCTCCACAAAATATGCTCTTAATTGGGAACTTAAGAAAATGTACTCCTTGAGCAATATCCACACAGACACAGTTCAGAGATGGTGCAATCTTTACAGGTCACACTCTCCAGTTCAAAGGCTGTATTTACATTCACATCATGATCCTCTGCGTGTCAGGCCCTGGATTGGGCGGCTTGGAATGGGTCAGCCCTTCTATGTAGGAGTAAGTGGCCATGATCAGGCTCAATACACTTGTATTTCATAATGATTGAATGAAGTAATAACTTTCTGCTCCAGTCACTTCACTAATTCTACACAGATAAAATATTCTTATCCAATTACTCTGAAAGATCAGTTCCACGATGCCTTAACCAGATAGCCATAGATGTCCCTTCAGGATTATGGGTGGCACTGGGAGAGTTACCCTGTGGCCCTTTAGGACCAGAGGATCTATATTTTGATGGCTCCAAATGATAAAATCTGACTCAACTACTTGGTCCTCTCTCTCCCACAGGCAAATATCCTGGGCTCGGTGCTTAGCCAGAGTGAATATTATTTAGTACAGTACTTACATGGCCTAATGGATCCTCCTCCAGTGTCCACTTTAGAATAGGAATCACTCCTGAAATCACAAGGACAAGGACATTTTTTAAGTTCCTCCTCTTTAAGGACTGGATTCTCTGCAAACAGGCTGACAAAGAGCTTTGTACGAACTTTGTTTCTCCCTTTTTGGAACCAAACTGTCTTTAAGATAGTCTCAAAAAAAAAAAATACTAAAAATAGCTAGGTAGGAGGCCCTATCACTTCAACACCCAGAGGCATTTATCTTAAAAATATTATCTCGCATGTTAGGATTCAAACCCATCCATTATTATTAGTTCAGCAGGGTAAGGCTACACTTGACGAAGATGAAGTATGTGCACAACACTGCTCTTTGTTCCAAGTCTCAGGAGGCATTAAACCAAAGCTTTTACCAATCCTAACGCTTTCCAGACTAGGCTACATTAATACGTCCCAAATATATGTATACGCACAATTTTAAAAACAGCTCTGTTACTAAAAACTAAAGAGTTCACAATAGGAGATAAAGTCAATCGAGTTACAAGCCTGTTCATTCAAATATAACAGATTACCTGTAGCTGCTTCACCT
Source organism: Galeopterus variegatus (assembly GCF_000696425.1). NCBI lineage: Eukaryota > Metazoa > Chordata > Mammalia > Dermoptera > Cynocephalidae > Galeopterus > Galeopterus variegatus. The sequence goes on along the minus strand of NW_007729362.1, from coordinate 34,423 downwards.
TGAAGAATAAAACCAAAAGAAGCAGTAAAAAGCCATTTTAGAAATTTATCTACTATGAGCTTCTGATTTGGGTAATATTTTCCCTCTACAAAATTCCTTTATAAAAATAGAAAAAGGGGAGAAAATATGTCCATTAACAGATACATACAGTATGTTTCTGATATTCATAAAACATATCAGCAGAGAAATACAAAAGTGAAAAGAACATCAACAGGAAGAGAGAAGGAAAAAATGAAGACTGCATTGCTTTCCACCTTCAAGCTGACTGCCCTGTAAGTCTTCTAAGATGAACCAACTGGTCTACTCTATTCTTAAGGACTTCATGGAAGAGCATGCTGTACAATTTTCCTCTGAAAGAGTTTATTTTTAATCCAAACAAAGCCAATTCCCTCTTTATATGGTCTGCAGCATAAAGACTGCGTTGCTTTCCACCTTCAAGCTGACTGCCCTGTAAGTCTTCTAAGATGAACCAACTGGTCTACCCTATTCTTAAGGACTTCATGGAAGAGCATGCTGTACAATTTTCTTCTGAAAGAGTTTATTTTTAATCCAAACAAAGCCAATTCCCTCTTTATATGGTCTGCAGCATATAACTACATTCACAGTATTAACATTTTTGTCTGTGTCAACAAGCTCTGAGCGATACCAGAGGGCTTTGCGGTGGGGCAACTTGGGAGAGCAGGCTCAACCTGCAGTCATTCCAATCCACTGTCTCCAGGAAATAGTCTGGGATCAATAAATGTTTACTAATGAGTGGAAGATTGAAAGGAACTCAATCAATGCTGGTGACTATGTGGCCCCTTTTTATGCTGGCTTCTGCCTATGATGGCTTTGAGATGAAGGAATGGTTTTGAAAATGGATTACAATGATGCAAAAAAGGCTGCTAAGTCCAATAAGTCCAGTCATCAAGATTTATTTCTAGAAAACAATCCTAAGCATCTTGGTCATCAAAAACACTTCAATCATGAGTAGTGGTTTAGCCTAATGGTTTAGGCCATGTGCTACAGGCCTAAATAATATTAACTTACTTTCAATGTTTTTACTCTTTTTATGTTTTCATAAACATCTTATTTGGTACATTATATGGCAATTTTCCTTGCAAATACTGAGATCAAGTCCATGGGCAGTAGGTGACATGAATCACACCGTGGTAAGATTGTAAGATCCAAAAAATGTTCAAGAGGTACAAAAATCAAAAAACAAACACAAAAAATTCATTATCTTTACTTTCCCAGTGCTTTCAAATCTGGATTTATTTCCTTTAACAATAGCCACATAGTTAAAAACTCAAGCTTGATTTTACCTTAACAATCACACAGGCTACTTCCTGAGTCACCTGAAAACTACTGTGTCACCCTTGGCTCTGTTCACTTGTAAAATCTGTGGTCACCAAGAAACCAAAATGCCATTTACTTCTATCCTCAGCAAAGCTTTCGTGTCCAACTAATCCTAAATATCATTTCCTGCAGAGCCAAGTGTATATAACATTAATGCAAATGTATTAGCCATTTCTAGCTGTGTCTATAGATGATGAAAATGTTGAAGGAGGTCCTTTTCTCCTTCCTAATTTTCAAAACAGCATACCACCACGACTTTTAATAAGATTTCACCCAAAAGTATCTCTTCTGGGGATTAATAGGCTCTCTCAATTTCTTCTTGGGCTTATGCTTTAATTTTCCTCCCTTTCTTAATTATTCCTAAACTGTAAAAGCAGTGGTAAGTAGAGATGAAGGGAGCACAATTCAATCTTGAAAAAAGAATAAGGCAGCAGTAACAGAAGACAGTGACAGAATAGCGAGGAAAAGCTGGAATCCCACTTTCAACCAACATTCAATCCTTTCATTTTAAATTTTAGATAAAAAGCATTGTAAATGTCCTACAAACAAAATAACCTACTTGATAAGCCCTGCAACTCTTTGACAGCATTCTGTGGTAAATCTGCATTTGAGTTTCATGCACCCTCACCCCTAAATCCAGAGCATCTCTAAAGGTGAGACACCATAACCAATGCAGGTGCGGGACTGACCTGTGCAGCATCTACTCAGGATCTTATGACACAGGACGATTCCAGGCCTGTGGGTCTCACTCCCTTTGGCCTTGGGACCTGTCAGGTGATCCCTTCTCCATTCTTAAACTCAAGCTTTTCTTCCTCATCATATTCCTATGGACAACGGCTCTCCGAGATAGCATCTTCAATGCCAAAACGACTATGGACTGACATAACTCAAGGCAGGCATTCTCTCTCTCCTTTTCCATGCCTATGACAAAGGTGGCTAATCGAGAATACCACAGCTGCCCCATACGTTTATTGTTTATTACTCTGAGTACATAGTTAGAGAGAGTCTATGGTTCTGCCTAAAATACCTTCACGCCTAAAGAGAAGATTTCAAATAATAAGAGTACCTAGTGGCACACACTAGATACAAATCATGACCATGTTTATAAAATGTAAGTCATTCAGTCTTCCTTATCAAGCATCAGATAGTCATGTAGGAAAAGACCCCCACGATGACAACACAGGCTTCATGTGGCTTTCATCTTACGTTGGCCAGAGCAGTTAAATTCAGCGCATAGTGAAGTTTTGCCCAGTTACATAGATCTTGTGTGGTTTGGGACACCAGAACATATACCATGTTAACCTTAAATAGGTTTGGTTTTGTTATACTCCAAAACTTTCTAGCATTTTTCCATTTTCATGAGGCCTCTCATCTCCATGGAAAGTTTTCCAAAATATAACAGAATCTGCCCAACTTGCTCACACTGCCTGGGCTCAAATAAAGAGCTGTAACTCCCACAAACTGTGTGACAGCAGCCAAGTGACTCTCCAAGCCTCCGTCTTGTGTCTGAAACAGAAGCCACCACAGCCTCATTCAGAGCTAAGAGTCTGTGGCATCAGAGTCAAAGAGCCCTCTACAAATGTTAGCAATTATTATTACTTTGGTTGCTGTTGATTTAATAGGATAATAAAAGGACAGTTCTAGAAACACAGCAGCGGGCCTGGCTGATGCACTACACTTTCATTTCGCTGACAGCTATTTCATCGGGCAGGTGTGACAAGGACAATGATTCAGTGGCTTGGGACCTGGAATACCCTCAGTTAAAGGGACTATTCTCCTACAAATGGTCCCCAGAGAAAGTGTGTTTGATTTACAGATGAGAAAAAAAATCTCCAAATTTCAGAATTCATCACTAACTTGGATTATAGAGATCATACTTGTAGCCAACAAAGTTTATCCAAGATTTTACCAAGAAATGATGACACCCGGCTAGGAGACCACTTATCTAGGTTTGCAACCATTTTTAACGTTCATTTACAATGCCAACAAAGAGCAGGTCTCTTTTACTAAACCTGCACACCAAGTTTGACTGAAATTCGATATTTTCATCAAAACTTATTTTAACAAGCACTAGAAAATTAATTTTAAATTCTCTTTTTGGAACCATCCCCAAGTTACCCCTGTTTCTTTCCCTTTGCCCAATGGATTGCAAAGTGCAGTCCCTGAACCAGCAACATCAAAATCATCTGGGAAGTGCGGAATGCAAAATCTCAGACCCCACCACACACTCTCTCAAATGCAAGCTCAAGTTTGAGAGCAGCTGCCAATAGGCCATTAACATGTGGGCTGAGCCATTACTTCGGACAGCTCTTTGCCTTAAAAAACTATCTGGCATTTTTCTGTTCCTTAAAAACCTGCTATAGGATGATGTCAGCTGTTCCTTTCTATTTTTAATTCCTCGTGATGAGGCTGATGATGATTCATTCAGCACCTTATGTGATCACTTAAATAGTAGGGCTCCTTCTCTCCCACCCCTAATGTAAGGTGACTGCTGCCTGTTATTTCTGATGTAATTACAGGAACAATTCAGTAACAAAAAGACTGTCCTTTTTCAACCTCAATAAAAGCTGTAATAGAGAGTTATAATTATAACACTCCATTCTTTTCCACAATGCATTCATTATAATGTATCCTTTGAAACTGATCTTACCACATGTCATAACAAAAAAACACAGAACTCGGGATCAAATTTAGTTTATTGTAAATAGAGATCAAAACTGCATGTCTTTGGGCAAACCTTTTTCAATTGAAGAGAAACAAGTATGCATGAGCCATCTGGCTTTATCTCATTTATCTAACTGAAATATATATGAAGAAAAAAAACCAGTTGATTTTTAATGCTTTCTATGGGTCCTAAGGTGACCTCACAATACTGAATAGTCTCATCACCAGATACCACCCATGGTCTAACTTAACTAATTATCAAAGCAGGAAGTATTAAGGAGTATTTCCTCAATAATAAATAAAACCTTTTGTATACCTTTAATTTGTTAATGTGTATTTTAAGTGAGAGCAGTTAATTTCATACCTGCTTTGAAGTCTCCGGATGAATTGTGAATACCAACATGCTATTAATTTCCCTTTCCTTTTTGATTAATTTCACACTAATGCTGGACAAGAAAGGCAAGATTAATGATGTCTGGAAGACAATGTTCAGTTTTTGTAAGATACTAAATCAACCTCAAGTATTCAAGTAAACAGAGAGCCCAAACACAGAAATGATAGAATCGGCTCTAGGAGATGCCCAAGGTGCCATGTAAATAAATGCCCAGAAACCCAGAGTGTTTAAGCTGTAAACTCCAGTTAATACTCCTTGGGGAGGAGATGTGAATGATCGCACTCTACACCTATAAACGTGTGCCCTTACCAGCACACTACAATTCTCAATTTTCCCGTGGTCCTTTTGTGTATCACTCACCCTCTTCACACCCTTCTTGTCTTCTCATCTCAGGACCCCTTGCTCAATATGCGTGAAGAAACAGGTCACCCTCATCAGAGGATATGAAGAAAAAGAGCGAGAACCCAGTCTCATAGTGCAGTTTTAGATAATCAGGGACCTCTGCATATACACGCCAATACTATTCCTGATAATAATGCCTACACTGAGAGTCTGCTATGCACCAGACACTGGGAACTTTGTGTCAGCTACTGAACATAATACTTCTTTGAGGTACTACTATTCACATTTTACAGATAAAGAAAGTGAAGCTCAGAAAGCTAAATATCTTACATAGATGACTCCATCTTAACATAGATCTATCAGGCTTCCAAGCCTGGAGTCTTTCATACCACATTGCTTTCCTAGGAACATGAGTTAACATAACATCTATGGCTGCCTAGACATTATTCCAGAAGACCTGAAAGCTACGGGCATGCCATCTTCCTCTAAAAAACCTCCCTTCCTACTTCTAGCTCCAACTCACCCAAATCTTCTTTGAATTCCAACATTCAAATAGAATTTCACACTCCTACGTGTATTAGTCTGTTTTGTGTTGCTATAACAGAATACCTGAGACTGGGTAATTTATAAAGAACAGAGGTTTATTTGCCTTATGATTCTGGGACAGCTGTAACTGGTGTAGGCTGCTTCTACTCATGGCAGAAAGCAGGAGGCAGCCAGTGGGTACAAGCAAATCACATAGCAAGAGGAAGCAAGAGAGAGAGGAGATGCCAGAGTCTTTTAAACAACCAGCTCTCATGGGAACTAATAGAATGAGATCTCACTCAGGACCCCCACCCCCAGGGAGAGCATTAATCCATTCATGAGGGATCCACCCCCATAACTCAGCTTCCAACACTGCCACATTGGGGATCAGATCTCCACATGAGTTTTGGCAGGGACAACACATCCAAACTCTATCACTATGCTATTTATTAAGTTTTCTAATGTCCACTAGAGTATCCCGTGTCTTAAATCTCGCCTAACAAGCCTGCCCAACTAGGACCTATATCCCAGTACTACTACTGCTAATTGCAGCAATCAGTCATCCCTGGCCATCAGCTACAGCTGTGCTGTCCAATACGGTAGCCACAGGTAGCTATTTAAACTTAAATTAAGAAAAATTAAAAATTCCATTTCTCAGATGAACTAGCCACATTTCAAGTGCTCCATAACCACTTGTGACTAGTGGCTACCATACTGGATAGCACAGATAGCACATCTCCATCACTGTGGAAAGTTCTACTGGACAGTCCTAGTACAGAAATATTTCAGGATACCATCTTTTCATCTTATAACGTACTAACACTTGCCAGAGGACAGAGCCTTTACTAATTGAGGGCTTTGTCAGGCTGTGGCCATGCCCATGTGCATCACATTGTCACCCATACGTATATAATATATACAATTATTGTTTGTCAATTAAAAATAAAATTTTTAAAATTTAAATAAATAAAGGTTTCCAAAATTTTCTCCCTAGCATCATGTTATTTTCCCTGCCCTCAATATACCTCCCTTCCCTCCAAACCCAACTTACCCATAACCCAAACAACATCTCCTCTGGGAAATTTTCCCTCCTGAGTGTGGCAACCCCTCTAACCAGACTGTCAACTTCTCAAGAGAGGCATGTCCTTACACGTCTCCGTATCCCTGAAGAGCATTTCAGACACAATCTTACACAAAATTGATACTCCACAAATATGTGACAATCCTCTGATCATACAGTTTCTATTCATGCTCCTAAGTTCATTATTCCAACGGTAGATTTCTGGACCACTAAAGTCATCCCACTTCAATACACAGTTTGCAAGGCACTTAACACCTCTAAACTTTGGTTTCACGTTCTGTGAATCAGTGGCAATAACAGTACCTACCCCACAGGATCGCTCGGCCCGAAGAGATAAGGGTAAAGCACTTAGCATAATGTCAGGAACACAGCAGACATTCAATAAATGTTACCTATGCCCCCTGTCCTCCTATTATTCGTAAGTGTCCTTAAGGGAACAATGTAGCAGAGTAGAAACACCATGGTTGGGGGGATAAAATGGAACTCTGTTCAAATCCCAATTCTGTTCAGAGCATAGCTGTGGGACCTTGGGGAAATTATTCCACCACTCAGCTGTCGTATCTTTATTTATAAAATGGGATTGAGAATCAACCTCAAAGGGACAGGTGAAGGACTAAATGAAGGAACATATCTAAAGTTCCCAGTACATAGTCAGCAATTCAGTTAGTGGCATTTACTAAATATGATTTGAATTCAGTCAAAGCCCTAGCATGACTAGAAAGAAAAAACACACCCTCACTCCTTGCTCACACCGTCACCTCCTTCCAGTCGCATCGAGAGTCCCCAAACCAGACCCTGGACAATTCAGCCGACAAACCCCCTGGTCATCAGCAAAAGGTCCTAATACAGTGAGTACAAGAAAGTTACACAGAGAGCTGCAAGGGAAGCTTTCCCTTTCTTTATGGGAAACTTGTATATTCTCACTGCTACTGCTTCACCAATCTCCAAATATTCCTACCTACTCACGTTTTACACGTAACACTAGCAAGGTCATTCCAGAAAGGAAAATACACTGGTACTATTGGTTACATTTTATTTATTTATTTATTTTAAACAACTCTATGATTAAAACCATTCTAACAAAAGAGCCCAAAGTGCTAAGCGAAGAATCCACAGATTTGAAAAGTCTATTCAAACAAGTAGATGAAATGTGTCAACCCCATGAAAGGCAGTCCCCAGCCAGGATCACACCCTTACTGGGAAGAAAAATAAACTCTACTCTTTCAGACCAATTTGCAAGTTTTGGAAAACTGTGAGGGGAAGTCTGAGCAGAAGAGAGCCTGGCGGCTCCTACAACCTCCTCTCTTCCAAGCCAGAGTCCAGGGGCCCAGGAGCCGGGCGGAGGAGTCTCTGGCTCCCCTGGCTTGAGTCCTTCAGTTGCCAGAGATGGGAGGAGGGTAAGAGGCCAGTATTTAGATGCTAAATAAGGAAAAGGAAAAGGAAAGGAAAGAAAAGGAAAGAAAAAAGAAAACAAAACTATTTTTTTTTTCCTTTTTGTCTTTTTTCGTGTCCGGCAACGGATCGCAACCCTCGGTGCTGCACCCGCACCTCCCTCAGCCAGTGAGCAGGAACCGGTCTGTATGTGGGATCTGAACCCTCGACGGGAGCGCCGCTGCGCTCGCAAGCGGCACACTGTAGCAGTGCGCCACCGGGCTGGCCCAGAAAACAAAACTCTTAAAGGCTGGTTAGCTCAGTTGGTTAGAGCACAGCTTTGTAACACCAAAGTCACAAGTCCGGATCCCAGTACTGGCCAGCCAGCCACCCCCCAAAAAGAAATAGAAGCTAAATAAGTTACCAGTTGCCTTGGGTTGAATGTCCCCCCAAAACTTAATCCCCACTGTGACTGTTAAGAGGGTGGGAAATCCTATCATGGTGATTGAAAGGTAAGCCTTGAAGAGGTGATTAAGTTTATGGTTTAATGGTGGTCATGGGCGTGGTTCTGAGGGCTTTAAAAGGACAGCACATAAGGAGCTTTCTCTATCTTCACCATTTTCACCATGTGACATCCTGAGTTACTACAGTCACCACAAGGACAAGACTCTTACCAGATGTGTTCCCTGGACTTTGGACCTCCAAAACCTCCAAAACCGTAAGCAGTAAATTTTGCTTTGTTACAGATCACCCAGTTTCAGGTATTGTGTGTTATAAGCAACAGAAACAGACTAATACACCAGGTAATGAGGTTCTTACCAGAAATATGTCTTCTAGGCAATGATCTAGAAAATGAACACAAAGCTGAAAAATGGCTTCACTTCCTTCCAGTCACTCCCAGCCCCCAGGGCCAGCCCAGCACCTTACCCCAGTCCCACTCTATCGGCAGATGCAAGGACAGTCATTCCCTCCTGATGCAGGCTGAGGATGGCTTGTGAGAATCCATAGTGGGAGTCTGTCCCTCACAAGGGTCTAGAAATTCTGTAAACCGCTGCAAACCACTGGCCATCCCCAAATACTCCACACAGCTCCTTGCCTACACACTTCCTCCTCTCCTTCCACCACCTCCAGCTGTCCTTATCCTTCCTAGCTCAAGCCTGCCTCGGGGCTTGCAGATGTTCTTTGCTGAAACTATTAGGTATGCTAGGATTTGCAGATGTCCTTTGCAGAAACGACAGTCAAGTCTGCTGGATCCTCCTGGCGGATCCTGGCCTCAGTTCGCCAGTGTCAGATAACACCAATGATCACAGCAGAGCAGCAGCTGGCATTACTGAAGGCTCACTAATCAGCCACATGCTTCCCAAGTACATGCAACTTTTACCACAACCCCATTTAGGAGCTACAGTTAACTCCATTTGCAGATGAAGTAAATGGGCACAAAAGAGTTAAAGTAACCTGTACAATGTCAGACAGCTGAGAAGCGGTGCAGCTGGGACGTAAACCCTGACTGTCCAACTACAGAGCCTGCACCAAACTGCCACTCTGTACATTTGCCCTTTTGCTGACTGCCCAACAAACCATCATTAGGTGCTGGGGGAAACAAAGAGGACCAGCTCTGTCCCCACAACACTAGGGCCTGATCCTTCCACCATTCAGCCTACACTGTACACCAACAGCTGTACCCTCCCAACACCATGCCCCACTAGCAGCTCGGGTAAGCCAGGCTGCATTTTGCAGAGGTAGAAACTGAGGCTTACTGTTTATCCGAGACCACATCACCACAGGAGTCATGCAAATGTGTTCATTGATTTGTTTGGTGTAAATCCATCCCCCTTCCTAGGAAAAACAGCAGCATGGAGCTTGGGAATCTGCATTTTTCACTTTCCCAGATGACTCTGATTCAGTTTAGCAACCATGGAACCAACCACCCTTCTACAGATCTTCAAGGCAGAGTTAGGAGAAGGATGTCAGAATCCCTTAAGGAGCGTTTAAAAAGGTATACAACAACAATAAACCCAAAACAAAACAATCTTCCAGGGCGTAGAGAGTAATGAGAGCAGGGGAGCTGGAAGTAGGTGCCTAACTTCTAGCAGTCCTCATACCACCCCACTACTGAAGGATGTCTTTCCAGTAGAGAGAATCAGCTGGTTTATTAGGGAGACAGTAAAATTAGATCATGTGAATGTACTCTGTACAAACTCCAATGCCCTCCACAAATGTTTGCTGTGTGCTTGTTATTAGAGGGAGCGTGACTGTCTAACTTTGTGGGCTGGTATAAAGCATGAGCCACCTCTTTCAGCAACCCTGTCAAGGTTCAAATGATTTAACAGTCCCACTGCCAGAGATTCATTTAGCAGGCATGTTGCCAGTGAACAGAGAAGGGGAGGAAGGACAGAAGGAGGGAATGAGGGAAGGAGGAAGGCACAGAAGGAATCCTGGGGGCCTTTTACATGACACTATAATGGGAAAACAGGGACCCTTCACAGACACACACACACACACACACACACACACACACATTATGAGTAAGATTTAGACCACAGCTCTTCAAAAGAAATATAATGCAAGCCACACACGTAATTTTAAATGTTCTAGTAGCCACATTAAAAAAGTAAACAGAAACAGGTGAAATTAATTTTAATACTGTATTTTAAAATTAATTTTAATACTGTATTTTATTTAACTTAATATATCCAAAATATTACCACATAAAACATGTAATCAATATTACAACAATACTAGTGAAATATTTTTCATTCTTTTCTTCAAACTAAGTTTTCCAAACCCGAAGTGCAGTTTACACTTAACGGCCCACCTGCTCTGGATTAGCTGGACTTCAAGCTCTGGACAGCCAGTTGTGCCTTGTGGCCACCATGCTAGACAGCCCAGATTTGGACAGAGATGGGCAGATAAAGGGGTGTATGGGGTAGAGCTGGGTGTCACGTTACTGAGAGTCCATATGGCATTGATCTCTGATCCTCCAGTAGTTTGCTTGATACGTTTGGGCACAAAAAATGTTGACACCAGCTATCATCTCTAGGTTAGCAAATTGTGTTAACACAGTCACTGTTGAGTCAAGGCCGATTACCCCTAACCCTTTATGAACACTCCTTAGTTCAGCAGATAATGGGGAAAAGAAGGGGAAAGAATAAAATCCTCAAAGCTCTTAGGAACGTCCATTTGGGGAGACAATAGTGGCCTATTTTTGCAGAAACAAAAAGATCTGTGCAGGAGAGGCCACGAAAGCCAGTGAAGTCCCCCTTGTAAAGGCCTTGAACACTGAACTAGGAAGAGTTCATAAAGGGTTAGGGGGAACCGGCCTTGGCTCAACAGTGACTAGGTTAGCACAATTTGCTAACCTAGAGGTGACAGCTAGTGTCAATGTTTTTGTGCCCAAAGATATCAAGTCCAAACTGAAGGATCAGAGTTCAGTGCCATATGGACACTCAGTAACATGATGCCCAGCTGTACCCCACACACCTGCCACACATCTGTCAGAAACCAGGCAACATTCTGAATCCCCAGCACCACCCACATAGGGCACATGCCTCCCAGAGAAACAGCTGGAGAGCAAAGCTCCTCCCTCTGCCCCGTGAGCATAAACTCCACACAAGGAAATAAAACAGCAGGTCTCTCCCCTCTAGAGGCTATGTAGGACACATGGAATATAGGCAAATGAAAAAGAGAGAAGGAAGACAGCTTACTACTCAGAGCAGGCAGAATAAAGCCACCCTCCACCCCCCAAAAATGTCTTCATCCCAATCCCCAGAACCTGGGACTATGTTACCTTACATGGCAAAAGGGACTTTGCCGATGTGAGTTGGGGAGATTATTCTGAATTATCCAGGTGGGCCCAAAGTAATCCCAAGGGTCCTTACAGAAAGGAGGCAAGATGGCCAGAGAAGCAGATGTGATGATGGAAGCAGAAGTCAGAGTGATTTGATGAGTGGCTTTGAAGACAGAGGAAGGGCCATAAGCCAAGGACACAGCGTGACCTCTAGGATCTGGAAAAGGCAAGGAAACAGTCTTCCCCTAGATCCTCCATAAGGAATGCAATCCTGAAGACACCTTGATTTTAGCCCAATGAGACCAGTCTATCTGACCTCCAGAACTATAACAAATTTGTGCTGTTTTAAGCCATCAAGTTTGTGGTAATTTGTTCCAGCAGCAATGGGAAACTGACATACCATCTGAAGAGCCTTCAGCTAGGATGCAACACATTGGTTACAATGACCCTTCAAAGTATCAGTGGCAGTAACCACAGTCGTATTAGTAGTGCTGATAACATTAAGTCACCATTTATTGAGGGCTTACTAAATCCCCAGGCATCCTGCTAAATGCTTCACGAGCATTTTTTAAATAAACTTTCATTTTGGAATAATTTTAGATATGTGGAAAAGTTGAAAAAAAAAAAAAGTCCCTGTATGCTCTTCACCTGCCTCCTTCTAATGTTAACATCTTACATAACCATGATACCTTTGTCAAAACCAAGAAATTGGTACAATACCATTAACTACAGATTTTATTTGGATTATACCAGTTTTCATAACTATTTTATCTTCCCAAGAACACTAAGAGGTAGGTACCATTCTAATCCCTATACTGTGGAGGATGCTGAGGCTTAATAAGTTTCAATCACTTGCTCAGTGATCAGAGTCCAACAGGGAAGACCAACAAGGCTTGGATTTGAACTCAGTTCCTGTGAATCTGGAAGCTCTGCCTAACCCGTACACAATAAGCTTCCCTAGATATCTTCACCCCCATTTTAAAGAACAAGAAAACCCGGGCAAACGTGGTTACCTGAAGGCGTGCTGCCAGAAGCAGCATTGAACCTTCATGTGTCTGCCTCCAAAGTCAGAGATGCGCTCTGGACACACCACCATCTCTCCCCCAAGATGAGGAGCCCCTCTGAGCCCCCAAAAGCCCGTGGCACCCATGAAGAATGTCGTGGTGGCTGTGAGGGGGAGGGAGTTCAGGCTCCTGGAAACTGCCCACCTGTCTGAGGGCCACTGGCAAACCTAAGAGCTCTCCTGTGGCTCTCAGTCAGTGAAGAGGGACCAGAGGGCCAACGTCAGAAGCCAAGCTCTCGACCACCTTGTCATTCTGCAGGAGAGTAAAGAAGCAGACGTATGGCAACGATCTGGTTTGCACTTCCAAACATTCCCTGTGGATGCTGTGTAGATAGAGAAGCGGAATGGCAGCAGAGGCCGAGGCATCTTCTGGGCAAGAAACGGCAGTGGCAGCAGAGATGTCCAAGCAGCAGAAATGTCTGGGTGGCAAAGAAAGAGTGGACTCTCCCGGGGCTGCTCAGCACTTTCTAAAACTCCTGACCGTGAACAAAGTGAGCACATCCTACCCACCCCTCCACCTTCCATCAGAGAATTGGAATAAGGGCTGAAATTCCCCCTGTCCTGTAGGACTAACCCAAACCTGGGCTGTAACTGCAACAGAAATATCAGCACTTGGCCTCTCCAATCTGAGCCACCGTTATTCCTCTAACATTAACATTTTGGGGAAAAAGTCAGTTCTTTGTTTAGAATGGATATCATTATCCACCAGGAAAGATCACAGATGGCTAAGACACCTCACAGCAGCGCCCTCTAAATATTGACCAGATTCAAACTGAGATGTAAAAAGATGCTTCTAACCCGCATTTTAACAAGCAGAATTTCTCTTTAACTACCTTGATTGTCTCACAGCTCATTGGGGAGAGTCTGACAGCACATTCATCAGGATGGTTTGTGTTTCTTGTTTGCAAAATGGTATGGGTCTTGGAGAGGCCTGGTATTCAACCACTTCCATGGGTCAGATTTAGAGTCTGATGTCTGTGGTCAGTGTCACCTGACTAAATGGGCAGCAGGGGGTGGGGGTGGGGGGTACTTCACACCAGTCATCTCACAGAGCCCAAGAATCAAAGCCACTGACAGATCTGTGCTGGCAGTGGGGACACGCCAACTGATCAGTGGAGCCACTGGGTTTTGTGTCTCCCACGATATGTCTAATCAGGGCACCGATGGGCTTCCATTCTCTCAATTTCCAGCCTTGCTTGTGCCTTCTGACAAAGCATGGACAGGCCAAGTGTGGAGTCCGGCAGGCTGTAAAGGACAACAGGGAGGGAAAAGGGATCACGTTAGGGGTGGGGGGAAGGCCACTTCCTTATATAAATAAGTCACAGCCTCACTTATTACTGTGGTGAAAAGGCCACATGGATTTTGGAGTTTTGAAAGGCTTCATCTTAAAAGGCTATATTAGTGGGCCAAAAGCCCCTGTGAAACCCTCTCTTGTGCAACTATGCATGCCCCCACCACTCACTTCTCCCACATTCTTCTTCCTGTCACTCAGTGCCTTAATTGGCCACAAAGTGTCTGTGTTATAAATTAAAGTTGTAAAACCTGGTGAGTGAAAATTACAAAAAAGTTGTATCTCTCTGTGTATTAAATTAAGTACCTCTTGTTTTGTAAGGCTCTCAGTATTTTTTTTTCCCATAGGAATGAACCTTAAGAAGAAAGAACCTGCCTTTGCCCACTCAAAGGAGCCAAGAAGCTTCTGTAGCATAAAGGAAGTTAAAGGGATAGGATGGGTTGGAGAAACCCACCTCTCTGGGCCACAACCCCCATAGCATTAGGGCCCTCTCCTCCCAAGGAACATAAGCCACAGTTAATGCACCACTCAGCAAATGCTCTGAGAAGTACAGCCGTCTGCTATAAGCAAATAGTCCTCAAGTGGCCTGTAAGATGCCAAGAGAGTGGCTTAATCACCCAGCAGGGTCTAGGAGGCAATACAGAAAATTCCTCTGAGACAGCAAGCCTGTAAATGGGAAGCATTATCATTTGTAACAGGATTAATAACAACATGGTCTGGAAACAAACAGACACCACTGGATTAATTTTCCGACCTCTTCAGGGAGACCACCAAGTTCAATGGAGGGTTTTATTTCTTTGTTTTTAACAAGTCAGCATCTCCCACCATGTGACACCAGAAACCCTCTCCAGGGAAATCATTTCTTGTGCATCCATCCTGCCAATGACAGGTTGTCTGAAGGACAGGGGTCAAAACAGTTAGTCAGGAAGCATGTCTAAAAGGAATTTTACAATTCTGATTTAACAAAGAAAAAGAAAAAGAAAAAAAAGACCAAAGCTCTCCTGATCAAGTCTCAGCACTATAAAAAAGGCTTAAGGGGATCAATATTCCCACACTGCAGTATTTCCTAAGCTGTGTTTCTTGAACCACTTGGGATGTTGGTTAAAAATGTGGACTCCATGCATGGGAAGAGGGGACACAGAGATTTGCCTTTGTAAAAAGCTCCTTCAGACCTTATGCAACTGATGTTGGCAAAGCGCTGCCCTATTTTATTAACACACTATTGATACACAGCTGAAGTTGGAGAACAATTCATACTTTTCTTTTAAAATTAAGATGATCTACCTCACATCTACACATAACTTGGAAATAAACATAGTTCACCACATTCACCAATCAAGTCTCCAGCCCAACTCCAAATATTTCAACAGACAGTTCATTATTATTAAAAAATTAAAAAGACATTGATTTTACATTTACTTCCTTTCTCTTCCTCCAGTGAAGTCTCTACTAACCAGCAGTGATCTAAAAAGGTCAACATTTGGCAAGAGAAAGAAAAGTTGTCACCACAGTGGTGAGCTGACCCCTCTGCTCAAGAAAAGGCTCCCGAAAGAAAGGTTCCACCTCACCCACTCATGCCCTATGGGCCTCATAATTATGCAATATGCATGGGTACCTTGACCTTGAATCTTTCCAAACCTGGGTCTGGGAAGGCCTAGATGCAATGGGAATTAAAGTATACAGAGTAGGGAGGGGTTGGGTGCGGATTTAGCAAAAGCCCAATTCACAGCAGCCTCAGATGCAAACTTCTGATACTCTCTCCCAGTGGAGTCATGGAGCCTCAGAGATACATACAGCAAAGGGGTTGAAAGCAGAAGTCATTTACCATATAACTTTGAACCTATATCCCATTACCAGACCACACCACCTATAGTGTACTATGTCTCCACATTTTTCTACCTACTGTAATTATCTTGTGAAAAGCATGATTATATTGTATTATGCTTCTTTGTGTTAAACAGCATTCAGTTCTTACATGTAAACATTTAAAGTTCGCTATGGTGCTTCTAATCCTGTGTTATGCATTTTCTCACTTTTTAAATATATCAGAAGGCTCATTATGGGAAATAGCCCAGTCTCCTCTTGAGCTCTGAGGGACCCAACCAGTAGAGTGGCCAATGAAGCTAATCCAGCACCAGTGTGGTGTTCTATCTAGCATAGATGATGACTGGAAGTTTCCAGGCATGGGTGAAATCTCCAAGAGAAACAGAAGAGGGGGGTTCCAAGTTAACATCTACTCCACTGGTGTCTTTGGTGTCTTGCCTACCCAGTGGCAGCCATGTTCTGTGACTTGGAATGATTCTGGGCAGGGAGTGGGGAGCCAGAGGACGATTTATATGGAGAGTTTCTCTGCATGGACACCAGGAGAGCCAGAGCTCAGGTGACTCAGAGTTTATTGACCTTTATTATAAGTACTTGGCTGAGAAGAGCTGATGAGGCTCATTCAACATCCACGTGGCCTTGAACCTAACTCCAAATCCAACCAGATACCCAGAGCAATCCCGAGGCATGAGCTTAGGACCTCTAAACTCTGTAGTAGGCACACAGAATTTTTTACTTATCCTGAGCCTTCTGCAACCTGCTTACTAAAAGGAAAAGAACTCTGAGGGGCCCATGGAACATTTCAAGCTCCTTTGGAGAATACAGTCCACAGAACGACAACAGTAATAGCTACCTCTCCTTGACCTTGATATATTATGTGCAACAGTCCCATAAGGAAGCAGCCTTTATTTCCACCTAACACATGAGCAGTTTCAAAGTTTACCAGGATAAGGAACTTGCCCTAAGTCCCAACCCCAGATCATACCTCAAGGCTGTTCCTTCCCCCATGTTACACTATTTTTTAAAAGAGAGAAATAAGGATTCAAGGTCTCCAAATTACTCCTGAATTGTGCCTAGAGGGATTGCCTCCCCAAAGGCAAATGAAAAACACCAAAGGATGAGAATTTTCATCTCAAGGACCAATCTAGCTCAGAAATTGGTTATGAAAGCTCTCTATGATATATGTCAAAAAAACTGTTCAGTATGTCTCTATGGTATAATGTGTACAGTATAACCCCATTATGAAAATATGTTTGAATGTGTGTGTCCGTAATGATTTTGTATGCAAAAAACTTGTCAGCAGTAGTTATCTTTAGAAAGGTTAAAGAGCCGTGTTCTTCTCTCCAGTTTGAATTCTCTACCATGAACATGAAACTTAATTTCTTATTTAAAGAATCAGGAAAGAGGAAGAAATGGAAGTAGATTGGTCTGGAAGAACACCTACACCAATGGCTGTCAGTCTCAGCTGCGCATTGCGATCACCTGCAATCACCACCCCTGGAGATCTGCCTTTAATTGGTCTGGGGTATGGCCTGGGTACTGTGATTCTTCAAACTCCCTCCCCCTAGACAATTCTAATGGGCAGCCAAGATTGAGAACCACTCCGTTATCAGTTAGGTTAAAATTTAGACAAGAGGTGATGCAGCAGGTGTCTTAAACTTCTCTATGCCCTGGACTCCACTGGCAATCCAGTGAAACTCATGGATGTTTCCTCCAAATGTTTTTAAAGGCATAAAATAAAACACATAGGATTACAAAGCAAACAAATTATACTTAGATTTGCTAAAATACTTTTAAATTGTCATGAGTGCCTCTTTATTAATATACAAAGTAACAAGTTCTAAAAGTGATTCTGTTATCTACCATCATTTTGCAGTAGTGGTAAGTGTAAAAACTATGTAGAGAGGGCCGGCCCGGTGGCGCACCGCTACAGTGCGCTGCTTGGGAAGCGCGGCGGCGCTCCCGCTGAGGGTTCAGATCCCACATACAGACCGGCCGCTCACTGGCTGAGCGAGGAGCGGGGGCAACACCGAGGGTTGCAATCCTGTTGCCGCTCCCGGTCCAGTACGGGCGCGACACTGAGGGTTGCGATCCGTTGCCGGTCACAAAAAAAGAAAGACAAAAAGGGGAAAAAAAAAAAAAAAACTATGTAGAGATCTGTACAATTATAATGTGATATGGGTTTAGAGGTGACAAAAGTCAAGGTACTTCTGATACTACTTTTATTTAATTAAATTTTTTTGTTTGTTTTTTCTTTTTTCTTTTTTCTGTTTTTACTTCTGATACTACTTTGGTTTGTGGCCTATATTCATAACAGAAGAAAATGACAAATTTCAGTTAGAATTCAGTGTAAATAAATATGGAATTTTTTTCCATCCAAGCTCACAGACTTCCAGGTATAGAGGAAGGAGAAAAAGGAGATTGATGTTAGAGAATAAAGAACTTGCTCATCCCAACACTGGGCTTGACCACTAGGTGCAAGAGCTCAGACAGAAAGGAAGAAAGAAAAAAACCCTTTAACCTTCTCACGTGCTAAGTTCCAGAAGACAGTTCCCTTTTTTTTCCTTCTTCTTTTTTTAGTAACTCTATAAGGCTCCTTCAAGACATGAAAAATGTACATTTCCTGAAAACTGACTACACTGTATATTTTAATTATAGCAATATTCTTCAAGTACTACTTCATGTGAAAAGATCCCTGTTTCTTCTACTAAAAAGACTCAACTGTTTTATCTGCCTCATTACATCCATCACATGAGTGCCAATATCTTAGGATTTAAAAGGGGGCTCTTTGAAACTTTCTAAGTGTTAAATCAATAGGCTTCTTTTCATATAGTGTTATGCTGTCTGCATAAAACTTAAACACTTTTTTTTCTTTAATCTGAATTTAAAATAACATTTACCATGTATTGAGTGGCTATTATACTTCGTGTACAGTGCTAGGCTCTTTTCCTGAATGATTCTAATGCTCACACCCCACCCATGCTCTTCCATTAGCCCATCTTACCAATAAAGAAATAAAATGACTAAGAAATTCATAACAGTCTGATGTTACAAAACCACTCTCTTAGGGAAAAAAGAGATAGAACACGCACCCATAGCACCTTAACATTTGTGTTAAAATTTCAGTTATAAATCAGAAGGTATTTATTTTTAACTAAGTAATAAAATATTTTCCTGTTGTGGGGAGAGCCTACTATACCCACTTACCCTAGCAACAAACTGAGCTAAGTAATTCAAAGGCCTATTTTTCTTCTTAGTCACACTTTTCTAATGACTGCAGAATGACTTTTTAAATTTCCTCTATCCATGAAGTAATACAACACTCCAGTGAAATGCAGGAGAGAATGGCATCGTCGAAGCAGCAGTGGCCAGTCCCCAGAGGTGAAGAACATGCAGCTGTGGACACAGGTGCCCAGCTGTGCGGGAAGTCCTGGCCTATGTGCTGTGGCCAACAGGTTAGGGAGGTTCCCCACGCCATACAACATCCATTAGAGACAACGGCAGCATTATCTTCAAATAGGAAGGTTTTCATTCCGTAACTACTGGGGTGCTTTTGAAATGAACTTACTCAAACATTTTGATTCTAAATGTTCTTAAAACTCATTTCCTTTGACTTAATAATGAAAAGGGGGAGCGGGGAATGGGGCAGCATTATTTATGGCCACTATAAAATCAGTTCCTGATTAAGGCATTTAATGGGGTGGGGAGGCTCATAATTAATGAGTTATTTCAACATTAGCCAAACACCACAACACAGATTGCCCCAAGCTCTCCTTAAAGCACAATAAAGACTGGGGAAAGGAACCCACAAAAGAGAGATGATAAGGAAAAGAGCAGAATAACCAAACATCACGGACACCTTTTAGAACCGTTCAACAGGAAGTCTCAGCAACACATCCTCTGTTCTCAACTATCTTTTCCACCAGGGTGGAAATGTACAAGACGTGAAAATGTACAATAGGCAGGCATAAAAGGAAACTGCACCTGGGGAGGGGGTTGCAGAGAAGGAGAAAGTACTGGCATTTATCAAGTCCTAGTAAGTTTAAGGGACTTTCACATGTATCCTTAACTCCTTTTATTTTTCCTACAAAACCTTATCAAATAATCACCTTTCCAATTGTAAAATGAAACCGAAAGTCAGAGAGGTTCAGCAACTTGCCCAGAAGCACACAACTAGTGACAGCAGAGTCAGAATTGACAGGCACGTCTTCCTGGTGCAGGGCCACGCTTCTCCCACCCCTCATTTCTCGGATCTTGATAATGTTCAGCTCAAATCTCAAGGCTTGGAGAAACTGCATCCCAAGTTCCTAAAAAAAAAATCTTCCCTAGCTCATAATCTCTTGGAGGGAAGAGGGAAACATCAATGCATATCCAGGAAGTCAGAAGAGGAGGTGGAAAAAAAAAACCAATTTTCCAACAAAAACAGAATAGGGGTCAGGATGGATTCCAGAAACAACTGATGTTGGCGAGTATTCAAGTCCCACAAGTGGGTATTCAGCAAATTGTCTGTGATCACTTCAAAAAGGTGATCTGCACAGCAGAATGAATGTGGAAAGAGCCAAGCAGGCCAGGGTAACCCCATGCCCTTTCCAGAAGGGACCCTGAATTGGTCAACCACATGACATCACTCCCAAGAATCCATCCAACCTCCCAAAACAGTAATCTTCAAAACTACTTTCGGTCACACATTCCAGCAGTCAGATATAAGCACATGCCCCTTATATATGCTAATTTATTGAATTCCATCCAACCTCCCAAAACAGTAATCTTCAAAACTACTTTTGGTCACACATTCCAGCAGTCAGATATAAGCACATGCCCCTTATATATGCTAATTTATTGAATTTTTAATTTTTTTGGTTAATTTATTTTAAAATAAAAAACATGTACCATTGCCAACTTATAAATATTAGTAAAATGTAAGACTTTAATTTTTAGGGGAAAGAATAAATATAAGTTAAAGTTTTCATATTTTCCTCCTATACCTCAAAGGGTTATTTATCCTGAGGAATTCACTGCCCTGCATTTGTAATATAGTAACTGCCTGAAGCCCAATGACCTTCACCTTTACTCCACCTGAGCTACACCCTGACACACCTTGTCCCGGTTTGCTGTCCCAGCCTCCACTCCTAACAGCCTGTTCCCGAGAGCCTACTCTTCTTCATCCCTGAGCATCCTGTAATAACTTTTCATTTCCTCCCAGTCCCTGGCCTGTCCCACCCAGATTCCCGTACCCCCCTGAACCATTTATTACAAATGCTTTCTCCTCCCGCACATCCTGTCTTTTCACTATAATTACCCAGCAAAATCCCACCTTGTAAGAACAAACTCAGGGAGTTCAGTACTACCAGAAAAAAAAAAAAAATGAATGCATAGTAACCATGACCTCATCTTCTGCAGGTCTTTTAACATAGGAAGGGGCAGGCTTTTTCTTGTCCTCAGCCAACTCCATTTCCCTTTATCCTTAGCCACGACTGCAAACTGGCACTACCCTCTGCCCCTCTATTTCCAGGAGCCCGCCTGATGTCCCTCATCCACCCACCCAACCGTTCTTTCATTCATTCCAACATTTACTGAGCACCCGCTATGCACTGAGCACTGTTCCAGTACTAGACAGGACTGAATCTCACAGTGTTTATATTCTAGTAAACAAGAAAATGTCAGGCGTTCAGAAGATCAGGAACATAAAGCCATGACACAATAGGAAGTAAGCAGGGGCCAGAAATATGACACACTTTGTTCCCTGTCCACTCCTGCTCCCTCCAGTTTTTTCACAGACGTAAAATTCACATCATATAGAATGAATCTTTAAAAGTGCACAATTCAGTGGCATTTATTACATTCACCATGTTGTGCCACCATCACCTCTATCGAGTTCTAAAACATTTCTATAACCCCAAAAAGAAATCCTGATCTCATTAAGCAGTGCTCCTCGTACCCCCTACCCCCAGCCTCTGGCAATCAGTGATCTGCTTCCTGTCTCTGTGGGTTTACCTGTTCTGGATATTTCCTATCAGTGGAGTTAAACAATTCCCCCTCCAATTCTGATGACACTGTGTGATCCGTGTCTCATATCTGCCCTGGGTCACTTTCTCTGAGCCTTTGGGCAATTCTCTCATCCTTTAAAACACAAAACAAATACTCGACCCTTCTTCCTTTTGTCAAGACACCTTCCTTCCCTTCTCAGCCTCTGATTCATTGGGTGGGATTTACGGAGGTCCTCAGAGATTTCCAAATGGACAAAAGCAATAAAAACTTAGAAGGCCTTATCTCACCAAAGCCCTCTGGTCATGTGATGATGAAACCTTAGTAATTAGTGACGTAGCCTCTCTCTGCCTCACTTTCCTTATATGTAAAACGGGGATCAGAATAACACTCACTTCATAGGGTTTTATGAAGAACACGTGAGGGTAAGTACCTAAAGTGCTCATCAATGTGCCAGGGACACTCTAGGGCTCAGAAATGTTATCACTACAGTCATCATAAAACCCATGGCCCTTCACTGTTGAGGCAAGGCCAGGCCTCTCTGGCCATTCCTTCAGGACTTCTTTTTGGCTTAGCCTGTAAATGCAAGAATTTTCCAAAAACTGGTTCTTCCAGGGTAACACTCTTTTCAAGGTGATCTCATCCACTCTTCTGGCTTTAACCGCTACCTGATGCTGGTGATGCCTAAACCCACATTTATCCCAGTCCCTACCCTCCCCAGGCTCAGTGGGGCTTTGTACTCACATGGGACACCTGTGCAACACATCAGCAACCCTAGGACGCCTTGAATCGAACATGCCCCAAATTAAAAGTCACCCTCCCCTCGCACCCAGCAGCCACCTCTCCCTACCCGCTCCATTTCAGGTCCCCACAATCTCTTGCCTGGACCTCTGCAAGCAGCCTGCCCCTCCTGCCCCAATCTTGTTCCTGTTTTCTCCACCCATCACACTGTGGCCAGAACACCCACCTGAAATTCAAATCTGTCCGAGCCATGCCCCTACTTAAACACTTTCAAGTACTCTATACTGTTCTCGGGAGCAGGCCTGAACACCTTCCCAAGGGAGGCTTTTCCTAACTGGCCCCATCTCCAACAGCCCCTGCCCTGCCCTCTAATTGCTGACTGCTTGCAGCAATGCTAGGGTTAGCCCATGAGACCCCCTCTGCTGGCAATGCCTTTCCCACCTGATTCTCCCAATTTCTGCATACCTTTCAAGGCTCAGTTCAGGCATCACCCCCTCAAGGAAGCCTTCCTGATGCTCCGGATTGGACTAAGCACTCTTACTGCCTGAAACTCACCAACATTACCTGTTTATGGGTCTGTTTTCCTTGTTAGACTGTAAGTTCCCTGAAGACCCTGTTTATCTCCTCTACCCATCCATCCATCCATCCATCCATCCATCCATCCATAGGATCAAAAGAACTAATGGATGTGAATGGATGGAAAGTATCCAAAATGCTGCCTGGCATGTAATAAATACTTTATAAAAAGTTAGCTCCTCTTCTTACCACTGAAGCCATGGTGTGTTTACAAGTATCAAAAGAACTAATAGATGTGAATGGATGGAAAGTATCCAAAATGCTGCCTGGCATATAATAAATACTTTATAAAAAGTTAGCTCCTCTTCTTACCACTGAAGCCATGGTGTGTTTACAACAGGGCCTTAGCCTGGATGTGATGTCAGGTGTTTTATTCCCCTCTGTGCTGTGCCTGATATTTAAGTACTCACTAAATGTTAATGGTGTCGCACTGGTGAGCCCTACCAGGAAGGTTTGTTGGCTCAGCATAAAAGCCTCTTTTGAGCTGGAAGTCATGCTGGATAACATCTGACCCAACTCGCCCACTTGTGCGGAAACACAGAGGCCCAAAAGCTAGTCAGGGGCAGGGAAATCTCCAGGCCCCAGAACTCCTCGCTTCCTGGCTGGCGTCCTGTGCCCTACTCCAAGCATACCCACAGCAGCTGAGCTATTCTGCATCCTCTAGTCCCTCCTTTTCCACAGCAGAGTGGCTGCTGCTGTCTACCCAAGCCACCTCTTTTCTCCCTTCACTCCCCTTTCTCCTGCCTCTCCTCCAACCCCATTTTCTTTTTCTGCCTGTCTCATGGCCAGTGGTTCTCCTTTTTCCAGGGAAAAGCCTAGCCCTTCAAAAAGACAACCAGAGATTGCTGTCCTCTTCAGGAAGTGGCTCAAACAAATCACAGGGGCAGGTGTGGTCCCTGAATCCTCCTTTCCCTCTACAGTTCCTACTGGTCACTCCAGATGGGGGAAGTCTTCTTCTTCATCCCCCAAAAGTTGCATTTTGCCTATTCTGGGATTCAGTCTTTTTTGAGTGCTCCAAGATTCAGAAGGCACGTGCCGCCTTAACCTGGGTGTAGAATGAAGGCCAAGTACCAGCTCTCAGTTGAAAGCTAGATCCCAAATGTCCAACAAGATACAAAACTCCACCCATCCATCTGCTTGCTCTAGGTTTCTGGCTGCAGCCTCTGAATGGCATGTCATTCTCTGGCCCTGCTGACCTGATGATGATGAATGGCGATCAAGCAGGACTTTTACACACTGCAGTATTTACAAAACTGCCCTGTTATGAAACTTCTGCTGTCACACCTCAACTGGACTAGAAGCCAGTAAAAGGACATGGCACCATGAACAAATAAGTCCTCTGGTGCCTGTGATGCTCTTGATTACTTGTCGTGGTTGGGCTGTACTATCATTTATAAGTACTGTGCACTTCATCCATCCTCGTGTCTGAGCCTCTGACGGGTGTGTTCACACACGTCTGAGGTTCGCAGAGGCACAAAGGCTCATCACCAGCCAGACTGTGACATGACTGGGAGTGCTGTGTATTTGAAGGCTGAGATTTTTATCCTAACATCTCATAGTAATGACTATACCACACAAATTTGCCTTGATAATAATAGCCAGGGACAGAGTGCTAAAAACAGGAGCAGTAAATCTGTATCTACACGCCTTGCTATTGAAGAATTCCTTATATCACCCTGTATTTTAACAGCCATTGGCTATGAAGATGTTTGCC
>NW_007729362.1:6387-9201 GCF_000696425.1 Galeopterus variegatus | reverse complement strand
ATTGAAGAATTCCTTATATCACCCTGTATTTTAACAGCCATTGGCTATGAAGATGTTTGCCCTGGATAAGAGATTTTATGAGTCTTACTTTGTCTTTCTTGTAAATGCTAAAACAGACCCATTTTTTTAAACAAAAAAATGAAAAAACATTTTTTAGGAAGAGAAAAACCACCTGCCTTTCCAGAAAAAGCCTTTCTACATTTGTACATGAAAGACGATCTCTAGTAGACATTTCTCTTGCCAAAGAGAACTTCTACCTAGCCTTAGAGGAATTTCTCTTTGGCTTTATATATAGTACATAATTCATCTTCAGAAAGTTTTTCAATATGTGCTTGACCAATTCATTTGTAGATGGGCAGCCTGATCTAATAGCATGTAATGAAAAGCAGGCAGACTTTGGAATCAGAGACCTGCATTAAGCCCCCAATCTGTACCTTTTTAGTAGGGGGACCCCATACCTCCTATTCATGCCTGTTATACCAGCATGGTCATTAATAGTACCCCCTTTCACTCTCAAAAGTGTCCAGGTTTGGATGATAAATTATATGGTCACCATGTTTATTATATGTCACTACAGCAAGGCATTTTGCTTTTCCATACAACAGTTTCATGTCTGTTCAGTGAAAATAAGGGAACCTAATTTACAAGCTTGTCCCAAGCATGAAACTGAACAGTATGCACAAGGCACAGTCACAGGAGTGTCTAATATTCCCTGAACATCAGCTACCATGCTCAAAAGGTCTATTCTTGGGAGAAAGTGTTAGTTTGTATGTGAGTCACCACCTTTTGATGGTCGGGTTTAAGACAGAACGTGTATTTTACACTTTTTATTGTGAGAAGTTCTATAAAATAGTAATGGGATCTGTGTCCAGCAGCTGCACAATTAATTGTGTCATCATCAGACCAGGAGATGAATCACTCATCATGATACTTAAACTCCTATACTCCAGACCTTCTGGATTTTATTTACTCTCTCCACAAAGGTAGGATCAAGATCAAAATTCACCCCAAACCAAACTTCTATAATACAGACCAAGTGAAAGTGGTTCAGAATACAGGGGGATAAGAGATCCTTTGAACTGATGAAATCACCACCCTCAGCTAATGAATATGGTAAATTTCTCCAGAAAAAAGAAAAAAAAAAACAAAAACTGGCCTTATAGATTCAATAATAGAAGGACAGTTTCTTGATAAAAGGATCTTTGGTATCTCACTTTAAAAATTAGGCCTAATCATACCTAATCATACCTAATCTTGCACATGAATCTGTAATATCAATCAGCAGCTCAGGAAACAAAAGAATGTTGCTATTTTTACTAAAAAAAAAAAGAGAGGCTATCACTTCACTGATAAGCTTGTTAATACACATCTATTCTCTTCAGTTGTTAAACTAAAAAAAAAGAGAGAGGCTATCACTTCACTGATAAGCTTGTTAATACACATCTATTCTCTTCAGTTGTTAAACTAAAAAAAAAGAGAGAGGCTATCACTTCACTGATAAGCTTGTTAATACACATCTATTCTCTTCAGTTGTTAAATGAGCAGTAACAATATAGTGTAATGAGAATACTACTTCTTTAAGGGCATGGCTTATACTCAGAGAAAACTTGACCAATAACTAAACCCCCAGGAAAATAAAAGGGAAAAAATTTGAGACCAGTTGATTTGAATCTTCAGTATTAATACTTTTCGAAACAAAAATCGAAAAATTATTATTCCTATTATCATTTAATATGGTTGTGCACAGTATTAGTGTTGAATATGAGAGGATCCCTCCCCACACTGACGTGTGAAGAATTAGGCAGAATATGTGCAGCATGTTCATGCTCTAAATACAGACTTAAGAGCTAGGAGAGGAAAAAGGCACACGTGGCAACACAACAATGACTTCGTGTCTGGAGACCAGCAAGGAAGACTGCAGTAAGTTCTTCAGTGGCAAAGTCATTTCCTATCAAAAGAAATTTCCAGAAACAGAAAAAAGTTGACTCCACTCCCAGAAATCCACTTATAACTGCCACACAGCACCTTCCAGGCTGGACTCACTGGGTGGCAAGCTAGCAACAAGATGAAGTACATACTGTACCTGTGGACCTAACTCCACCTCAAGCCCTCATTTCTGAGGACTGCCCTTTCCCCACAAGCCATATGGTACCAAGAAAATGCCCCTGGCAGCTGTTTGTTCAACATACTTCTCTGGCCATGGGGTACTTCTTAAGAGTTGTGTTGGTGACTATGTAGCTTTGAAGGAAAACAGGATTGGTCTGTACATAGGGAATTTTCCCGCAGAATGTCTGTGTTTTCCTTCCACTTGAAAAACTGAAGCAGAAATCATACTTCTGTTTAGGATTCTTATCTGAATTGGTACATTTTGGCTTTAAATGCATCAGGTACTGGAAGAATGTTCTGACAAACTTGCCTCCTCAAGTACGATAAAAGAATGAGCCAAGGGTAGAACTCTCTTCTTTGACTAGGCCTAAGAAAATAAGCCAATTGGACATAAGCCCACACCCACTCCATACCCACATCTGACAGCCGGGGGGAATTGCCAAGTCAGGAGGATGTCAACTCCTGATGAAGATGGACAAGGGAATGGTGGGGTGAGTGGTGTCCAGAACATTCCACAATTCTACTTTACAATTTCTGTACCACAGACACCTTGGTGGACTGGAGAGGCCTATGGACACCTTCTCAGTAGGATTTTTTTAAGTGCATGAAATAAAATACATAGGATTGTAGAGGAAATCATTATTAAAATATAATTAACTAAAATATTTTTTAAATTGTGATATAATAATACATGTGTTTGTGCATTAA
>NW_007729362.1:1885-5722 GCF_000696425.1 Galeopterus variegatus | reverse complement strand
TGGTCTGCAGCAGCTCACATGAAACTCGTCGGCTAACCTGAGTTCACTCCCTACTCCTGCAGCTTTTCCAGAATGATGAGAAGATCCGCAAGGGATCCCAGCAAGAGCCATAAACACATATATGGGAGAGGGATGGGAGGCAGCAAGTGCACCAAGGAGAGCCCCCCACCCACGGGTGTGGCTGGCAGAGCAATAGTATGACAGGGGCCAACTTCTCTATTCCTTTTTTCTGCTGCATCCAATGTAGACTTTTCTAAACAATGCTTGGCATTAGGAGTATTAATTCAGCAGAATCATTAGGCTACAGCGAAAAAATTACTTTACAAATCAATTCCCCTAGTGCTGTGTTCTAAACACAATCAGCCCAAAGTGCCAGGCTTAGATAATTAACCTAAACACTTAAACCATAAATATTTAATGTCCTAAGAGTAATACAAATGATAATAAAAGAAAAATAATTTATGACAAACCTAACAAGGTGGTCAAGACTACTCTAGAAGTCATGATGGAATCATTAGACACTTGCAATTTAATGTAAGATCAAAAAATGGGTCAGCTACAAATGTGGGCTGATACAGGTGATGTAGTGGTAACTAAAAAAGTCAATGTTTCTTTAAAATGTGCAAAAATTATTTGTTTATGTGTAAGTTAGGTCTAGACTCAAGTTTTGTTTGTTCATGATGGTCTAGTGGTGAGACAGAGGAAACGTTTTGTGGTATACATCAGTTCTACCTATTACACATGTTTAGCATCCTGGTCTCCACCCAATAAATGATAGTAGCACCCCTCAATCACTGACAACCAAAATTGCCACCACAAATTTCTGAAATGCCCCCAATAACACTGTGGTGCCTGGGGCTGGACCAGAGTCCTCTCCTCAGGTCCCACTCCCTGCCCATCTCTGGGTGATCTCAAGCTGGGCACTGAGGGGACACCCCCCAGGAAACTGGCATTACAAGGGAAAGGTCAGATTGTGTGGCTTACTCTGTAACATGTACCCTTACCCAGAGTTCTGCCTTGGGACAAGAACAGCAGAATGAGGCAGGGAGGAGAAGTAAGCAGCAGGGCAGATGGAAGCAGAGAAGAGGGTGAAGAAGGTTTCTGAGGTTCCCAGGGCCTCCATCCCAGGCTGCAGAGGGCTCCTGGACCCTATCCCTCTACCCCTAATGCGAATTCTCCACTTACGTTAAAGCAAGTTCCAGCAGGTTTCTGTTGCTAGCACCCAGAAGAATCCTTATGAATTACATGCATACAACCACCTAGAGGGATGGTGGCCCTATTCTAATGTCAAAGACTTACTCTATTTGGGGAACATTCCTCAGATCTTACCTAAGCTTCATGCTGTAGTTTAAGCTCATTTATTTTGATTCCATTCTCACTGCCAATAAATAATTAGGCCAGTGACCATTCTTCACCTGCTTTTCAGATTCTAAAAAGACATATGCAAATCATTCTAAGTCTTTTCTGCCTTAGCTCTTTCTCATTAATCCCATGAGCCACACAGATAAATAACAATGTTGTCCTTCCTGGACAGGCTTGGAAAATGTAAGATTGGCGTAATTTGGCCTTTAAGGGCCAAATTAGGTATGAGTGAAAAAAAATTTCTTCCAAAGTCTTTTCAACTGCAAAAGCCCATGATTTAATGTTTCTAAATTTTATTATGCTCAGAAATAATACCGCCCTAATTCTGAAATGTGGCAATAAGGACAAGTTGCCAGAAAAATGTTCCAAAAGAAGCCAGGATCACAGTTTCTCTACCTTTTCCACTAATGGACTCCATTATATCACAAAAAAGGCACTGCTGGAATCTAATGAATAAATAATTAGCACTTTAATACAATTTGCACCCATTTTAATTCCAGTTAGTTTCCACTATAAAGCCTTATTTAAATTAAAAGGTGGGACATAACACTACGTATAATGAAACATTTTAGAAATGCTTGAAAAGTTTCCTATATAAGCCAATCAGGTATAATGTTAAATAGCAAAAGTTTAATTGTGAATCTAACTCAATAGAAAAGAAAGTTTGAGTTTGACATGAGAGAAAGGTTAGTTTTCACACCTGCCAGATTTTTCAGTGTAATTTCAAGGGTACCAGGAGAACTAAGATCACTTGAACAGTGTCTTCCAAATGGAGGATTCCAACTAACTGACAGGTTACGAAGTTATGAAAGCAATTCAGTGCGAGGGTCAGAAAACTTCTTCAAGGGCCAGACAGCAAATACTTTAGGCTTTGCAGACCAGGTAATCTCTGCAACAATACTCCCCTCTGCCACGGCATCAGGAAAGCAGCCATAAACAATACAAGGACAATAGGAGACGCTGTGTGTGATAAAATTTTATTTACAGGCTGACTGCTTAGCTCAGTTGATGGTCAGAACACAGCCTTACAACACCAAGGTCACAGGTTTGGATCCCCATACCATCCACCCACCAAAAAAAAAAATTTACTTACAAACGAACGGGCCATATTTTGCTTACCCCTGACCAGCATTTTTTTAGTCAATGAAATAGAACAGAATAGAAAACATCAATGGACATCAAAGAGAGTAAAGGTAAGTACTGTTCTATGAAAGTTTTCTTGCTGTTACACATTTATATATGTGAGTTCTGAGTCAATATGTGCTTTCTTACCATTGGTTGGGGTCAAAAGCCACCATATTCCAAAATAATAGTTTGAGAAGGGAAAATTCATCTGCTTCTAAGAGAAACTGGTAAGAACTTTAAAGACTTTCATGCTTTATAAAAAAGGGGGGANTTTTTTAAGTGCATGAAATAAAATACATAGGATTGTAGAGGAAATCATTATTAAAATATAATTAACTAAAATATTTTTTAAATTGTGATATAATAATACATGTGTTTGTGCATTAACACATTAAATAACACTATCTAGCATCAGGTGTAACGACCACAATTTCAAAGTGGTGATGCGTACTGATATTTCAAAATATCTGTTAACCATCTATAATGCGATATGAAAATACTGGATTTCTATTGGTGAGAAAAGTCCCAAACAACACTAATACAACATTAAAAGCGTAGAAAAAGCTATATTTTGGCTAGAGGTTAGTGAAAATGAAGGTGTAATATTTTCCCATGAAAGCTCACAGGTCCCCCTGAAGCCTTGCAAAGTGGTCTGCAGCAGCTCACATGAAACTCGTCGGCTAACCTGAGTTCACTCCCTACTCCTGCACCTTTTCCAGAATGATGAGAAGATCCGAAAGGGATCCCAGCAAGAGCCATAAACACATATATGGGAGAGGGATGGGAGGCAGCAAGTGCACCAAGGAGAGCCCCCCACCCACAGGTGTGGCTGGCAGAGCAATAGTATGACAGGGGCCAACTTCTCTATTCCTTTTTTCTGCTGCATCCAATGTAGACTTTTCTAAACAATGCTTGGCATTAGGAGTATTAATTCAGCAGAATCATTAGGCTACAGCGAAAAAATTACTTTACAAATCAATTCCCCTAGTGCTGCGTTCTAAACCCAATCAGCCCAAAGCGCCAGGCTTAGATAACTAACCTAAACACTTAAACCATAAATATTTAATGCCCTAAGAGTAATACAAATGATAATAAAAGAAAAATAATTTATGACAAACCTAACAAGTTGGTCAAGACTATTCTAGAAGTCATGATGGAATCATTAGACACTTGCAATTTAATGTAAGATCAAAAAATGGGTCAGCTACAAATGTGGGCTGATACAGGCAATGTAGTGGTAACTAAAAAAGTCAATGTTTCTTTAAATGTGCAAAAATTATTTGTTTATATGTAAGTTAGGTCTAGACTCAAGTTTTGTTTGTTCATGATGGTCTAGTGGTGAGACAGAGG
>NW_007729362.1:0-801 GCF_000696425.1 Galeopterus variegatus | reverse complement strand
AGGAATTTTGAGTGATAATTCTAAGGAAACTAAATAAGATACAAGAAAACTCAGCTAGACAGCAGGATGAAATGAGGAAAAGTATACAGGAACTGAAAGAAGAAATGTACAAAAAAATCAATGCCCTGAAAAAGAATGTAGAAGAGCTTGACGAGCTGATGAATTCATTCAATGAAATAAAACACATGACAGAGACTTTAACCACCAGGCTTGCAGAAGCAGAAGAGACAACTTTCTGACCTTGAAGATGGGCTGTTTGAAACAACACAGGCAGACAAAAAAAAGAAAAAAGAATTAAAAACATTGAAGAAAACCTAAGAGAGATATCAGACAACCTTAAGCTCTCAAATATACAAGTCATAGGTATTCCAGAAGAGGAGGGAAAAGGAGATTGCATGGAAAACATATTCAACTAAATAGTGGCAGAAAACTTCCCAGGTATAAAAAAAGACACAGATTTTCAGATTCAGGAAGCTCAAAGATCCCCAAACGTATTCAACACAAAAAGGTCTTCTCCAAGACATGCTATAGTCAAATTGGCAAAACTCAAAGACAAAGAGAAAATCTTAAAAGCTGCAAGACAGAAGCATCAAGTCAACTATAAGGGAGCCCCTATCAGACTAACATCAGACTTTTCATCACAAACCCTAAAAGCCAGAAAGGAATGGGATGATATATTCAAAATACTAAAAGACAGAGATTGCCAGCCAAGAATACTACCCTGCAAGGCTATCCTTCCGCAAAGAAGGGCAAATAGGATATTTCTCAGACAAACAAAAACTGTGGGAGTTCACTACCACA
>NW_007729361.1:242624-243494 GCF_000696425.1 Galeopterus variegatus | reverse complement strand
TGTAGAAAGATTCTATTTCATGAAAAATATGATAGTCACCCCTCTCTTACAAAAGGTTAAACTTGGCCTCTTTGAACAGCTTCTGAAGATGAGTTCCTGTGACACAAGTATCTGACTAAGAAGTCTTACAGAATTCTACATTATTCTTCATTAACAGGGCACTGCAGTAGCAAACTGGAGGTGATCTTCAAGTTGGAGCAAAAGGCAGAGCCGTGGCTGGCTAAAGAATCTCCAAACCCGTGCCTCCCAGCTCAGTCACCACACACTGTGCAGGGAAGCTGGGAAGAGTAAAGCCCAGCAGATGCTGGCCATGTTCAGCTTTTATCTAATTTTTTCATCAGTTCCTAGAGCTGACAACAGCTGGTCTGACTGTATCAAACATATGTGCTATGTAATCTCCAAAGTTGCCCCTCATATGTATACCTTACCCTTGTATACTCCTGAAGTTCTTTTTCTACTTACCGCAAATCTAATTCCTACTTTCCTATTCTCAGGGTTTATTTATTTATATATTTTTGCTATTCACTCTCAGTATTCTCAGTTGCTCTGTTTTCCTCCATTCTCATGTACGTTTTTTTCAGACTGTGTAAGTTCATATTCTATTCCTTAGTAAAAACAAACAAACAAATAAACCTAAGGCTGGGTAACTAATTAAGAAAGAATACTTATTTCTAATAGTTCTGCAGGCTAAGTCTAAGGTCATGCAGGTCTGTCTCCTGAGGGCCTCCTTTCTTTGGGGCTTTCTGCAGATGTGGTGTATCACACGGTGAAAGGGGCAAAGCTGTGTCCTCATGGTTTTTCTCTTTTTATAAAGCCACTTGTTTATTTACGGATAACCCATAAAGCACTAACTCGTTGTTCCATGAATCA
>NW_007729361.1:219755-242505 GCF_000696425.1 Galeopterus variegatus | reverse complement strand
TAAAGCCACTTGTTTATTTACGGATAACCCATAAAGCACTAACTCGTTGTTCCATGAATCATAATCCATTTGTGGTGCCATAGCCCTCACTATCTTATTATGTTCCACATGCCCTGTTTTTCAAATACCATAGTTGAATTATCCATCTTCTTAACATTGATACAACGGGGATCAAGCTTCAATCTGAGTTCTAGGGGGACATTCGAACTACACAAAGATATAAATTTATATTCTGCTGAAAACACAGTGTCCTCAAGTCCAGACAGGCTGGACACTTCTGAGGACATCACTACATTCCTCCTACTGTAATGGATCCTGGACAAGTGTATTTTTCTTTAAAAAAATTTTTTTTATTTTGTTGTGTTTTGGTTTGCTTACACTCAAATGGGAGGTGGGTCACTCCCATTTGTATTTAAGTCCTAAATTGACTGAATTTTTCAGGCCTTCCTCTTACCTGCTTTTTTTCTCACTGAAGTACTTGAAGATACTTTTACATACATGTGATAATGTCTGACACTATAGTAGCTTTCCACTCCTTTTAATATATTGTGAAGCAAATCTTTTCTTTTCCATTATCACTTTTACATTGATTCTTATTTTTATTTAGAAATCAGTGTCAACTTCCTTTCCACATCCACAAATGCCTACCGGAATCTGATTGGATTTACATTCAGCTGAACTCTTAGGGGGTATCCACTTCATCTAGATTGTGTGGGCCATTCCTAGGACACCAGGTTAGAAATGCAGTGATGGGTGTACAGTGTGATGTTTCCATACATTATACATTGTGGAGTGAGCAGATCAGACTCATTAACATATCTATCACCTCTCATACTCATCATTTTTGATGTAAGACATTTAAAATAGACTTTACAAAACAACTTTGAAATATTCAACACATTAATTTTTATGATGTATATTCACTATGTTGTGCAATATATCATCAAAAGTATTTTGTCTTGCCTAACTCAAAGTTTGTACACTTTGACCAACATGTTCCCTTTTCCCATCAACTCTCATCCCGCCACTCAGCCTCTGGTAATCTTCTATTCTATACTTCTATTGTGGTTTGATTATGTTCTTTTCAAAAATATCTATTAGGGACTATTGGCAATTTTAAACAAGGTATTCCTTTCACTGAGTTGTTTGAATCTCTTATATATTTTGAATATTTTGACCTTATAAAATGTATGACTTGCAAATAGTTTCTCTGAACCTGTGTTTTCTCTTTTGATTGTTTTGTTTGTTCACTTTGCTATGCAAAAAATTCTCAGATGTATGCAATCCCATTGGTCTATGTTTGCTTTAGTTGTCTGTCCTTTGGGAGTGATATCTAAAACATCATTGCTCAGACCGATATCATGGAAAACTCCCACAAGATTTCTTCTAGGAAAACAATTTGCTGTCTGTGGTCTTTTGCAATTCCATACATATTTAAAATTTTTTTTATACTTGTGCAAAGAATGACACTGGGGCCAGCCTGTGGCTCATGTGGGAGACTGTGGTGCTGATAACACCAAGGCCATTGGTTCAGATCTCTACATAGGGAAAGCCAGTTGGCTCACTTGGTAGAGCATGATGCTGACAACACCAAGTCAAGGGTTAAGATCTCCTTACCAATCATCTTTTTAAAAAAAAGACACTGAAAATTTGATTCGCATTTTATTGAATATGAAGACGGCTTTGTTTAATAACATTAAACATTCTAATCCATGAACATGTGATCTCTTTAAAATTTTTTCATCAATGCTTTATAATTTTCAATGTATACATTTTTCACATTCTTCACTTAATTCACTTCAAATTTTCTTATGTGGAAAAGGATGAACACAATCCTTTCTAATTAGGATTGTGTTATTTCTGCTTCAGACAACTGTTCGTGTATAAACATGATACTGGTTTTGCTATCTTGGTTTCATATTCTGCAACTACACTAAATTTGGGTTGGCCTCAAAGACATATTTTGTTTTTCGTTTTTGTGGGATTTTTTGGTGAAGTCCTTAGATTTTTCTATGTAAGAGATCATGACTTTTTTGCTTTCTATTCGTTTACCTTTCATTTTTTTTCTTGTCCAATATCTCTGGTTAAAAATTTCTTCTGGAATTTTNTAGAAATGCAGTGATGGGTGTACAGTGTGATGTTTCCATACATTATACATTGTGGAGTGAGCAGATCAGACTCATTAACATATCTATCACCTCTCATACTCATCATTTTTGATGTAAGACATTTAAAATAGACTTTACAAAACAACTTTGAAATATTCAACACATTAATTTTTATGATGTATATTCACTATGTTGTGCAATATATCATCAAAAGTATTTTGTCTTGCCTAACTCAAAGTTTGTACACTTTGACCAACATGTTCCCTTTTCCCATCAACTCTCATCCCGCCACTCAGCCTCTGGTAATCTTCTATTCTATACTTCTATTGTGGTTTGATTATGTTCTTTTCAAAAATATCTATTAGGGACTATTGGCAATTTTAAACAAGGTATTCCTTTCACTGAGTTGTTTGAATCTCTTATATATTTTGAATATTTTGACCTTATAAAATGTATGACTTGCAAATAGTTTCTCTGAACCTGTGTTTTCTCTTTTGATTGTTTTGTTTGTTCACTTTGCTATGCAAAAAATTCTCAGATGTATGCAATCCCATTGGTCTATGTTTGCTTTAGTTGTCTGTCCTTTGGGAGTGATATCTAAAACATCATTGCTCAGACCGATATCATGGAAAACTCCCACAAGATTTCTTCTAGGAAAACAATTTGCTGTCTGTGGTCTTTTGCAATTCCATACATATTTAAAATTTTTTTTATACTTGTGCAAAGAATGACACTGGGGCCAGCCTGTGGCTCATGTGGGAGACTGTGGTGCTGATAACACCAAGGCCATTGGTTCAGATCCCTACATAGGGAAAGCCAGTTGGCTCACTTGGTAGAGCATGATGCTGACAACACCAAGTCAAGGGTTAAGATCTCCTTACCAATCATCTTTTTAAAAAAAAGACACTGAAAATTTGATTCGCATTTTATTGAATATGAAGACGGCTTTGTTTAATAACATTAAACATTCTAATCCATGAACATGTGATCTCTTTAAAATTTTTTCATCAATGCTTTATAATTTTCAATGTATACATTTTTCACATTCTTCACTTAATTCACTTCAAATTTTCTTATGTGGAAAAGGATGAACACAATCCTTTCTAATTAGGATTGTGTTATTTCTGCTTCAGACAACTGTTCGTGTATAAACATGATACTGGTTTTGCTATCTTGGTTTCATATTCTGCAACTACACTAAATTTGGGTTGGCCTCAAAGACATATTTTGTTTTTCGTTTTTGTGGGATTTTTTGGTGAAGTCCTTAGATTTTTCTATGTAAGAGATCATGACTTTTTTGCTTTCTATTCGCTATCTTGGTTTCGTATTCTGCAACTACACTAAATTTGGGTTGGCCTCAAAGCCGTATTTTCTTTTTGGATTTTATGGGATTTTTTGGTGGAGTCCTTAGATTTTTCTATGAAAAAGATCATGAATTTTTTGCTTTCTATTTGTTTACCTTTCATTTTTTTTCTTGTCCAATATCTCTGGTTAAAAATTTCTTCTGGAATTTTACTGGCTGGCTGGAAAGGTTTCAACTTTTCACTGCTTAGGATGGTCCTAGGTTTGGGCTTGTCATGTATGGCATTTATTGTGTTAATGTACATTCTGTCAACCTAGATAAAATACAGTAGAGAAAAATACCTTCAAATACATCGAGTTTCCTTGTGAATGTAAAATTAAATTAAAATCTGGAACGCATACTATGGCAAGCCGCAAAGGCATTCAGTAAGAGCAGGGTAAGAAAGAGCTTTTATTGGCATAATGGGAAAAGTTCACATAAGACAGAGGTCATTGGTTTTGGAGGCTCAGAGTCAGATTTGTCATAGGTTCATTGCTTGAGATGCCATTACTGGACAGTTTCTTTTTGGAGCATCTTAACTGAATTACTGCAATGGCAAACAATATCTAAGGATAAACTTCACTACAGAA
This sequence comes from Galeopterus variegatus, assembly GCF_000696425.1. Lineage (NCBI taxonomy): Eukaryota > Metazoa > Chordata > Mammalia > Dermoptera > Cynocephalidae > Galeopterus > Galeopterus variegatus. The sequence goes on along the minus strand of NW_007729361.1, from coordinate 238,465 downwards.
ATGTACTTTTGTATAAATCAGGAGATGCATTAAAAAGTGAAGGTTTTTAATGGGTTTTTAGAAGATCCCTGGAAACAATTCTTACCTCAGACAAGCAAGCATGAGTCCTCCTCTTGTGACTTTCCTGGCTCTTTTTTTTCTCTGGACCTTACAGAGATTGATTTTATGAAATTTTACATTTCCCACTTTTGTTCAAGATCTTTCTTTGAAAATGTCAATGATAAATTAGAGAACCGTCAGACTTTATGTGTCCCTTGATGCTAGGATGGACATGTTCCAGTCACTGGATCTGATCTCATATCAGGGGGAGGTAATGAAGAAGTGGAAGTCAGTGTCCTGACAGTTTTAATTACATTTGACCAACAAGGAAGCCAGAAATAGGTGTTTTTTGCGTGGGTTATTTGGGTGTTATCTTTAAATTTGATTTATTTGTTTTGTAGTACTGGTTTTTATTTCAGAGCACTCACTGGGCAAACATTATTTTGTCAGTAGTTGCATTTTTGCAGAGCTTTAATAGTTAACAAGCACATAGTCTAAAAAGGAAAGTATAAAGGAAAGATGTCAAGATATACTTGTTCCCCAATGTTCATCACAGCACTCTTTACAATAGCCAAGAGTTGGAACCAGCCCAAATGTCCATCATCGGATGAGTGGATACGGAAACTGTGGTATATCTACACAATGGAATACTACTCAGCTATAAAAACGAATGAAATACTGCCATTTGCAACAACATGGATGGACCTTGAGAGAATTATATTAAGTGAAACGAGTCAGGTACAGAAAGAGAAATACCACATGTTCTCACTTATTGGTGGGAGCTAAAAAATAATAAATAAATTCACACACACACACACACACACACACACACACACACTGGGGGAAGTGGGGGGGAGAAGATATAACAATTACAATTCCTTGAAGTTGATAGGACAAGCAAACAGAAAGGACATTGTTGGGTGGGAGGGAGCAGAGGGAGGAGGGAGGGAGGTTTTGGTAAGGGGCAACAATAATGAACCACAATGTATATCGACAAAATAAAATTTAAAAAACAAAAAGATGTCAGTTATGTGAACATTCTCGGTTGCATGATGGTTTTAAGCCATGAACCTACAGTAAAAGACATGCAATTAAATAGATCAAATGACAGTGGAGAATAAGGTGAAGCTTATGGTAGCCATGTGGCTTTTTCTATTCATTTGTACAACTGAGTCTCAACTTCCTCAGAGGAATTTATTTAGGTACATCTTGCAGTATTAGCAATAATGAAGTCATCACCTTCCTCAGTTAATAATCAAGAACAATTCTATCATCTGAGAATACCAAAACTAGAAGTGTTAATATGCTGTTGGGCAGCATCAGCCTTTGCAGTGGAGCCTGCAAAGATTCCGATGATAGCAGATAAGATTTCTTATTGTTTCTTCATTAGTGGCTACAACATACTTTGTTCGAGACCTGCCAAAGAAGCAAATTCAAAATTCCATGACTCACCAGGAAAGTCATGCTTGATGCTTTGTTGTAGTGAAAGGGAACTAGCCCAATAATTATTCCAATGTTTGCTTTTAGATCTATTATGTATTGATAATAGAGGAATCCAATATTCCCATCCATATTGGCTGTTGGGCCCATTTTTAGGAGCAAACATTATCTGTGAGCCACATGGTGCCTATGGGTGGAGGATGAAGACGGCGCCCATGGGAAGTAGGGGAGGCATAACCCAAGATAGCTCTAAAGGGTTTCTATTGGTCTTCCAGTATTTCTGCACTCGTGAACCCTGCGTGATTGCTATGCTCAACATGTTAGTACAAAATGCAGGCCCACGTGATCCTTTAATTGATTGGTGAGGTCACGGAGAGTCCCTACTTGCCTGCTTATGTAAATTACAGTGTAACGGCAATAAAGTGGAACTGCCCTGACAAAAACCCTGCCGTGTCTGAGTGTCTCTTTCACGGGGCTGGGTTGGCGGGCAGCAGGCTCACTTTTCCCCGAGATCCCTTGGTCCCATCACCGGGGGTAATCCTGTCGGCTCCTTCTCCTTCGGGGTCTGAGGGAGGACCCCAGGCGCGCCCCTGCAATTGGCCTATTTTTCAGCTGTTTAAACATCTGGAAGCCCATATTGAGATATCCCACCTGCAAGAGTAAAGGTAGCTGATAGAAGCACAGACAATTCTTTCATCTGTGAATTATTACATGTAAAGGAAATAAATGAGTACGTTATTTTACTGCATATTGCTAATGAGTCCTAAATTTGGGATTGGTTTCAGTAACATTTAACACACACACACACACACACACATTAGGGAGAACAAGGAATGATTTTTTATTTTTATAAAGATGATGGGTAAGGGCATCTTAACCCTTGCCTTGGTGTTGTCAGCACCATGCCCTCCCAAGTGAGCTAGCCGGCCATACCTATATAGGGATCTGAACCCGTGGCCTTGGTGTTATCGGCACCACACTATCCCAAGTGAACCATGGGTCGGCCCCTAGAACAAGAAATGTTTTAAGAAGACTGACCCATTGCACATTGCTACCGTCCAACTTGGGAACTACTATTTTGAGTAGGTAAGACAGGGGATGGGAGTTGAAAGTAGATGACAAAATTTAACCCTACTGGCAGGTCCACTTATATAATCTATACAGGTGGTGGAACGTGGAATTTGGTGTATAAACAAGCACATCCAGGTAGTCTTCTCTGTAGCATTCATGAAAGTGGGAGGAGTAGTTAAGTTTCAGATGGCAGCAGCTCAGGAGACATGAGGTCATGGTAGGAGGATGGATCTTATCTTTCCTCACCTGCACCTTTCTGTACATTGATGCTGGTGGAGGCAATGGTGAAGGCCTTGAAGATGCAGCTGTACTCCCTGAGTCAGACAGGGGACCATCCATCACTTAGGGGATCTTATGTCATAGCCCGGAGGCAGCAACCATGGGGTAAGATGCATAATTATACATGGAAAGGGTAGAATGAGAAAAAGGTGCTTATCTGTTATCACAGAACCACAGGCAGCTATTGCAAGAGAACAAGAAGGCCAAGGAGCTTCTGGAGTCTACTGCCCTGCATCACCAACAGATGCAGCTGTAGTGGCAGAAGTGGGCATGGAGACCCGGTGGCACCCAACAAAGGTAGTGGAGGGGTTCTCTCCTCTCCTGTTCACCTGTCTCTGTGTCTGTTAACTACATCTTGTCTCTCCTCAACCCTTCTCCAATTTTTTCCCCATTGCACCTTCCTGTGCCACCCCTTTAATCCAGGTGAAGGAAGAGCTGACAAGTACGGTGTGCAGGATCCTGCCCAAGCCCCAACCATTCAAGAAGTTGATCCAAGAAAGGTGAAAAGTTTTCTAATCCAGTCAAAGAGAGCAAAAGCAGCACCTAAATGTGGCTAGAGGAAGGAGGGCAAGAAGGGCCCCAGGAGTCCTAAGAGAAGGGTCTGCAAGTAAGGACACTCCTGCAGTGGACACAGCCAAGGAAAAGGCACAAAGGCACATTGGCGATTGGGTGGAGAGAGCTTAGTATGGGTGCAGAGATAGTGGAGACCCCCTACCCCAGATCCTGGCTTCTTAAAGAGAGGTCCCAAGGTCCTAGAAGACCTTGAGGAGAATGACCCACAGCCACTCACTGTACATAGCATGATGCCCTTCCAGGCCAGGAGGACACACCTCACCATGAACTTACCCGAGGGGACTGTGGGAAATGAAGACCCTATTCTGGTACAACCCACTTCACCTAAGACTGTGCTGAGGGAGGGATGGAGGTCAGTCCAACACCAAGTCCCTGAGTCTTCATAAAGCCTTGGCCTGTCTCTGCCTTTGGCCTGAGCCAGAGTTTCTTCAACCTCTTGGGAAACTGGAATGATGATACATAGGAAGTGACAGGTGTTTGGGGCTCTCAAGGTAGAGAGATGAGGACTGAGGCCCTCTCTGTCTGGGCCTAGAGTTTCTGGACCCCACCAGACTCTCACAAATAAGAAGAAAAGAGGTCAATGTTCTGGGATCAAAAGCAAACCAATTTCATGCTCTAATTCCCACTGGTTCACTGAAGAAAATGAAATATCATTTGAGGATGTGTGTAGTTTGTTCTCTTATAGACATTAGATATATAACTGACTTCTGGAAAGGAATATGCCTAATACATTCAGTCTGCAGGAAGTCAATCACCCTGGTCTTAAATTGTGTACACCTCATGCAAGTTTCAAATCCACCAATATGCATTAACCCAATTAAGGCCGATGACTGAAGCCAAGGTGTGAATCTCCTGGGTCCAAACACATGGACTTAAGGACAAAGAGATCCCTTCTCTTGACAAGCACCCACACCAGGTAAGCCAGCAACTTGGTGGAGTTGAAGAGAGAGACCCACCCATGCTTTCAGACTCTTGAGCATGGTTTCCACAAAATTATGGAAGAATGAGGCATAGTCAAAAAGTTTTGCAGCCAGTCTGAGGCCTCAAGCAACAAAACTAAATCTCAACCTCTCTTTTTTTAAAATACGATATGGTGTAACCACACCGGTGTTATAGGTGAAATCTTGACAGATGATCAAAATAATTTTACATTCAGTTGAAAGTAGAGAATACTCTGAAAAACAGTACAGATATCACATGCAAAAACTTCAATTTAGCTAATGTTGTGATTAGAAGAAATTTATAGGATCAAACTGAAAAGATTCTGCACAGAAAATGAAAAATTATCCAACTGAGGAGACAACCTACAGATTGAGAAAATATTGTCAAGCCTAACATCTGACAAAGGCTAAATCTAAAGCATAAAAAGGACTCAAAGTACTCAATAATAATAATAAATAACCCTACTCAAAAAGTGGGCAAAAATCTGAATAGACATTCCTCCAAAAAAGACTTGAAATGACCAACAGATGTATGAAAACATTGTCAACATCACTAATCCACAGAAAAATGCAATTTAAAACTACAAAGAGATCACATCAAACCTGTTAGAACAGGTATTATAAAAAAGATAAAAGATAACTGCTCATGGTGGGAATACAACACTAGGTGGAAATGTAAATTAGAACACCACTTTCAAAAGTAGCATAAAGTTTTCACAAACAGCTATAAATAAAACTACCAAATGGTCCACCAGTCCCATTTCTGGGTATATGTCCAAAGGAACTGACATCAGTATGAGAAAGAGATGTCAGCACTCCCATGTTTATTGCACCATTATTCACAGCAGTCAAGAAATCTAAAGTACAAAGGTCCTCATCAATGAATAAATGGACAAAATAAATGTTTACATAGAAAATAAAATTCTACTCAGCCTTTAAAGAGGGGTAAAAATTGTCAATTATGACAACAAAGATGAATCTAGAGTGCAACATGTTAAGTAAAATGAGGTGGGCACAGAAAGACAAATACCACTTAATTGTTCTTGTATGTGTACTATTAAAAGGTCAAACTAATAGAAAGCGAAGAGTGAAGTTTACTGAAACTGAGGGTTAGGATGGCATCAAAGATCAATGGGGACATGTTGGTCAAAGAGTACAAAGGTTCTATTCAGCAGGAGGAATAATTTCTGATTATCACACAGCATGGTGAATATAGTTCATAGTAATATATCAAAGTTGCTTACAGTGGATTTTAAATATTCTCACCACAAAGAAATGTTACAGGTAATGAATATGCAAATAATTTCACAATGTATACATGTGTTGAAACATCAAATTGTACCCCATAAGCATATACCATTATAATATGTCAAATAAAGCAAATTAAAAATTTTAAAAAGAATTGTCCAATAGTATTTTTTTTAAAAAAAGGACAAAAAAATGCCCCCAAAATACTATATACTGAGCACAAGAGAAACATGTTAAATTCAAAAACACCAACAGGTTGAAAGTTGGTGGATGGGAAAATATATACAACATAAACAGAAAAATAACACAGATAGACCGACTGACCACACTAATATAAAAAAAATAAATAAAACAAAAATGTTACTGGGAATAAAGAGGGTGATTTTATGACAAAAGTGTCAGCTATGAGGACACCATAATAATTATAGGTAGACATGCACCAAACAAATAAGCCCAACATCAAATAAAAGAGAAATTAAGGGAGAGACAGACAGTTCTATATATTCAGCAATGCCAAGTGCAACTTTTGACTATCTACTCAAAAGTTTCATTTTAACTTTTGCAACTAGGCAAAAGACTGATAAGAGTATAGAAGTCTTGGACAACATCATAAAACAACTTGATTTTACACATATGTATATGGAGAACACACCACCACCAAGAGGATACTAAATCTATTCAGTGCCCATGGAATATACTCCAGAAAAGACCATTTATAAGGCAACAAACTATCCTCAATATATTTGAGGATTCAAATCATAAGATGTATATTTTCTGACCACACTAAATTTAACATGAAAACGATTAGCTGAATATTCCAGTAGTTCACAATTATGTGGAAGCTAAACAACAAACACCCAAACAGCCAGTGTCATAAAATGACAGTAAAATTTGACATTGAAAACAGTAACACAACATACCATAAGTAAAAAAAAGGGTTAGAATAAACTTTACAGCTGTCCATGTCTATATTTTAGACAAGAATGATCTGAAATCAAAAATAACCTTCCAACTAAAAAAGTAGATAAAGTTGGAAAATTAAACCCCAAAAACAAAAAGAAGAAAATAACGATTAGAGTGAAAAATGATAAATGATGGTGCTGTACTCTCTGCCAATTTTTTCTTTTTTGTCTTTTTCGTGACCGGTAAGGGGATCGCAACCCTTGGTGTGGTGTCACCATCACCGCGCTCAGCCAGTGAGCGCACCAGCCATTCCTATATAGGATCCGAACCCACGGTGGGAGCGTCGCTGTGCTCCCAGCGCCACACTCTCCCGAGTGCGCCACGGGGCGGGCCCTCTCTGTGAACTTTTAAAAGAGATTTGGGGACACAATGGTGGCAGGTGGAAACAACCTGCCTGTTCAAAAGGACCCCACAAACCCTGCCTGCAGCCACACCAAGGCTCTGAGGGCAGATAGGTAGTCACCAAAGATTCTAGAAGATTCCTTAAGTGAAAACAGGCTCTGGGGCAATCTCTAGGTCTGGAGGCCTATACACAAACAGAGCCATGTAAAGGCAATACACAAGTGGAGTCAGGATTCACCTGCTAGTGGCAAGGTACAAAATAGCACTCCATCACTTCAAATAGAAACATAAGAAATTTCTCAGGTACAGTGCATGTGGTACACACTCATATCTGTGATTTGGCCCTATTTACAAATATGAGGAACAGGGAAAAAGGACAAATATCCCTTCCAGATACTGCTTTTCCCTGAGTAGAATAAGATAAATATTATTGCTTACAGCTGTTTAAATATGTTCAGACAAGTTATTTACTATTTTGTACATTCCCATGGAAATGTTTCTATTCAACCCACTGACTGGTACTGTGTTAACTTCAAACATTAGAAAAAGTTACCTTTACTTGATAGTTTTGTAATACTGGTCATACAAATTTACCTGCAATACGATAGTAGAAAAAAGACCTATGTAGTGCTGTACTTTAGACTTAATATATGTAAAAATATATACAAAAGTTAGAGTGGCATTTAAGGTCAAAAATCCTGAAGGAAGTCAAACCAAACTATTTATTATACTAAGTGTACATATTTCATATGCAGAGTTATGCTGGGTTCCGTTAAGATAAATTGTTAATGAAGAACACACTTATGAACAAATGTTGCATACATGAGCAAATTTTTGGTGCACTGTAGGCTGTTTAGCGACATCTGTGCCTTCTTTCCACTAGATGGGGTAGTGCTTCATAACCTTCAGTTATGACAACCAAAAATGTGTAAGCCAAATATCCCCTGGGAGACAGTATCACAATCATATTTAAATATTGGTATACACTCAAAACGTTAAAAATAGGTTTGATACTAATTTTATTTCTATTTCAAAATTTACATTCATTACATAAAATTGAGTTTTCATTTCAAATTCTGACAAAAAACACGTTGAACGTTTTCTTGAAAGCTTTGACACATTAAAGATTAGATGGATATTTAACTTTGCCTTAACTATTCAATGAGGTGTCCCTGCCTGATACGATGTCCCATATTTATTGCATTGATTCTCCCCATAATTTGATTTTCCCATGTACTGATTTGGTTATAAAAGGTGACAACACAGGATTCTCTTCCCATATACAAGGACTGGTAACTGCTCAGAAAGTTTGTAAAGTCAATTAGCTGCAGTGGGCTGGTTGTTTTGTAATACAAACAAAGCACACATAGAATGGCTCAACGAAGAAAGAATTTCTTATATAATGTATAAATGGAGGTTTGGGGATAGAGCTGGGAATATCTCTGGTTTCTTCAATTCCTTCTATTTTAAGTTAGGGTGGATTTGTCCCACCTGTGGACCCCAGCTCCACCCAGGAGTCATCTTCATTCAGTCCCAGGGAACATGAGAAATCAGGAAAAACTGCATGGCATTTTCTTTCATTGCCGGGCCTGGAAGTAATGTTCATCAATTATATCTATGTTCCACTGAACGGAGCCAAATTAGATGGTCATACACCCAATCACAGAAGGCTCAAATTGCAGGCTATGTATACAAGAGAAAAGAGTGGTTGTATTTAGAAAACACATAGCCAGTCTAGCCCATGCCGAATTTCCCCACTGTGAAAATTCTCTAATGCCTGCATGATGTGACTCATTTTCTATTTTTATTTTTTCATGAGTGGCTGGTATGGGGATGATTGTAATGATGGGGGCATAACTGTGTCATGAGCACAATGCTATAAGCAACAATGCTCTAACCATAGCCGGCCTTGAGACTTTGGAGAAAAGATGTTTTCACACTCATTACAGTCCTCCTTCCAAGACTATTACACATCTGCTTAGCCAACCTACTACTTATCAAAAATCTTTAAAAATACAATTATGAAATAAATGAAACAATTCTACAAAAAAACAACACACTATAACAACTATTTACAGAGTACTCCCATTTTCCCCAACATCTTAAGTAATGTACATGGCAGGATATGAATTGATAAGACACAAACACTGCACCCTTTGAAGGGACTCAATCATCAGCAAATTTTTATATCAATAGGGAATCCTCAAAACATTCCCCAATACCTGAAAACAAGTACATATTTATAGGTCTCCTTAATGTAGGTTATCTGATGTATCTTGAGGTGTGACTTCTGGCAGAATATTTTCCCATACAAGTTATATTCACTGTGATTTTCCCCTGTGTGAATTCTTTTATGTCAATTAGGGGGAGTTCCAATAAAAGACATCATATTTTTTCCATTCATAAGGATTTTTTTCCTGTGTGCATATCCTGATGTCTTCTAAAGTGTGACTTTTTAAGTTTTCCACATTGTCCATTCATAGGGCTTCTCACCTGTATGAATTCTCTGCTGCATGCTGATGGTTGGACTTTTTCAGTTAAAGGATTTTTCCGTGTTTTTACATTCATATGGTTTTTAGTTTTACTGTGTGAGTACTCTGATGCACCAAGATGGATGACTTCTTTTTAAAGGTTTTTCCACATTTATGACATTTGTAGGCCTTCTCACCAGTTTGAATTTTCTGATGCCACCTGAGGATTGACTTTTGGTTAAAAGCTTTTCCAAATTCTTTACTTTCATAATATTTTTTGTGTTTGTGTGTACACCGATGTATCCTGAAGTATGACTTGTAGTTAAACATTCTTTACCATCCATTACATTCATAGGGTTTCCCACGTGGGTGCATTCTCTAATGCATGCTGAAGGCTGACATTTGGTTTAGAGCTTTTCAATATTCCTTAAATTCATATGGTGTCTCACTGTGTGAATTCCAATGCCTGTTGCTTAAAAGCTTTTCCACATTGCTTACATTCATATGGTTTGTCTACTGTGTGAATAATTCTCTGATGCATGCTGAGGTGTGACTTTCACAGAAAAGCTTTTCCACATTCTTTACATTCATATGGTTTCTCACCTGTGAGAACTCTCTGATGTAAGTTGAATGATACCTGTTGGTTAACAGCTTTTCCACATTGTTTACATTCATGTGGTTTCTCACCTGTGAATTCTCTGATGCACGCTGAGGTTTGACTTTCGGTTAAAAGCTTTCCCGCATTCCTTACATTCATATGGTTTCTCACCTGTGTGAGTTCTCTGGTGCATGATGAGGTTTGACGTTTGGCTAAAAGCTTTTCCACATTCTTTACATACATATGGTTTCTCACCTGTGTGAATTCTCTGATGCTTGTTGAGGGATGACTTTTGGTTAAAAGCTTTTCCACATTCTTGACATTCATATGGTTTCTCACCTGTGTGAATTCTCTGATGCCTACTGAGGATCAACTTTTTGTTAAAAGCTTTCCCACATTCTTTACATTCATATGGTTTCTCACTTGTGTGAACTCTCTGATGCATGCTGAGGTGTGACTTTAGCTTTAAAGCATTCCCACATTCCTTACATTCATATGGTTTCTCACCTGTGTGAATTCTCTGATGCATGCTGAGGGTGGACTTTCGATTAAAAGCTTTTCTACATTCTTTACATTCATATGGTTTCTCACCTGTGTGAATTCTCTGATGCATGCTGAGGGTGGACTTTCGATTAAAAGCTTTTCTACATTCTTTACATTCATATGGTTTCTCACCTGTGTGAAGTCTCTGATGCCTACTGAGGATTGACTTTTGGTTAAAAGTTTTTCCACATTCTTTACATTCATATGGTTTCTCACCTGTGTGAGTTTTCTGGTGCATGATGAGGTTTGACTTTTGGCTAAAAGCTTTTCCACATTCTTTACATTCATATGGTTTCTCACCTGTGTGAATTCTCTGATGCCTACTGAGGATCGACTTTTGGTTAAAAGTTTTTCCACATTCTTTACATTCATATGGTTTCTCACCTGTGTGAGTTTTCTGGTGCATGCTGAGGGTGGACTTTCGATTAAAAGCTTTTCTACATTCTTTACATTCATATGGTTTCTCACCTGTGTGAATTCTCTGATGCATGCTGAGGGTGGACTTTCGATTAAAAGCTTTTCCACATTCTTTACATTCATATGGTTTCTCACCTGTGTGAATTCTCTGATGCATGCTGAGGGTGGACTTTCGATTAAAAGCTTTTCCACATTCTTTACATTCATATGGTTTCTCACCTGTGTGAATTCTCTGATGCCTGCTGAGGTGTGACTTTCGTTTAAAAGCTTTTAAACATTCTTTACATTCATATGGTTTCTCACCTGTGTGAATTCTCTGATGCCTGCTGAGGTGTGACTTTCGTTTAAAAGCTTTTAAACATTCTTTACATTCATATGGTTTCTCACCTGTGTGAATTCTCTGATGCCTGCTGAGGTGTGACTTTCGTTTAAAAGCTTTTAAACATTCTTTACATTCATATGGTTTCTCACCTGTGTGAATTCTCTGATGCATGCTGAGGTGTGACTTTCGGTTAAAAGCTTTTCCACATTCTTTACATTCATACGGTTTCTCACCTGTGTGAATTCTCTCATGCCTGCTGAGATGTGACTTTTGGTTCAAAACATTTCCACCTCTTTTGCATTTATAATGATTTTTTCCCATTTGAGTACTCCAATGCATCTTGAAGTATGACTTCTTAAACGTTTTTAGACATCCATTACATGTGTAGGCCTTCTCACCTGGGTGAGTTCTTTCATGCATGCTGAAGGCTGACTTTTTGTGATAAGCTTTTCCACATTCCTTACATTCATATGGTGTCTTGCCTTTGTGAATTCTCTCATGCCTGTGGAGAGCTGACTTTTGGCTAAAAGCTTCCCCACATTCTTTACATTCCTTTGGGTACACACCTGTGTGAATTCTCTGAGTTGTCTTCAGATTTGACTTTTGGTTACATTTTCCACATTCCTTATAAATTCTTTGATACTTACTGAAGTCTGAATTCTGGTAGAAGGTTTTTCCACATCTGTTACATTCAAACGGTTTCTCAGCAATGTGAATTCTCTCATGTTTTTTGAGTTTTGACTTACAGTAGAAAATTTGACTTTCTTCACGCTCATATGGATTCTCACTTATGTGAATTCTCTGAAATAGAGTAAGGGCAGAATTATGGTAGAAAAATTTTCTACATTCATTACATTCATATGATTTTTCACTTGTGTGAACTCCCTGATGACAGTTGATAAATGCATTTTCATCAAAGTAATTGCCACACTTAATAAATCTATAGGACATTTCCTCTGTGTGAATTCTGTGATGCACAGTAAGGTCTGACTTCTGATAGAAAAACTCTTCTTCTTTATTACATGGATAAAGCTTTCTCCCTGTAGATGTTCTTTCATTTGAAGTAGCATATGATGTCCTAATGAAAGGTTTCTGACATTTGCCATATTCATCATGTTTCTCTCCTGTGTGTGTAATCTGATGTTGAGAAAGTTTAATCTTTTTATAGAACATTTTCCCACATATATCACATTGAAAAGTTTTCTTTCCTACCTGAGTTATCTCTTGGGCAATGGCAGCTGACTTATCACAGGCTTTTCCATATTCATTATATTTACAGGTGGTCTCACCCATATGCATCTTCTCATATGTAAGTATTATTGGCACTGTGTTGGAGAACTTCCCTTTTCCACTAAATTCAAAAGGTTGCCCAGTCTGAAACCTGGAATGCTGACTTAGATTCTCAGGATGTCTCTGTGACTTCCCAATTATATTATGCTTATCAGATTTCTCTCCAGCATGCATGGCATCAGTCTCTGTAAGAAGTGTACTCTGACATACATTAAACTCCTCATGGCCCACTCCTGAATAGGTTCTATTACTTATAACCAGATTTAAAATATGCTTTGAACTCAAATTAAATGATTTTCCTAAATCAACTCTCTCCTCAGTTGATCGGTTCCCATTGAGGATTACACCTTGCCACAAGTATCTACCATGACTTTCTTGGCTGCTCTTAATTAGGTCATTAACTACCAGGACATCTGAAATGACAAAAAGAAAAAAAAAACAATATCAATATTTCATTTTATACTTTTGTAAAGGTAGAGAAGCTTCTCACAATCCTAGAAATAAACAACTTTGTACAAGTCAATAATGGGTATTGGTTTCATGAGTATATAGGGTTTTTTCCTACTGACAATGTTATGTTGTATTTATTTTCAAAAATTGCATCATGTTTTTCTTTGCTTCTTTATTCACTATTTTCTTTTCTAAATCAAGATAAAATATTTGATAAGTTTTACTATCTTCCTAATTGCAGTACTGAAATACTTGGTTATCATCTTCTATTTGTTTACACTTTTTAGACTGTTTTATTTTGATAACAATAGTGGTTTTCTCCTGCTGCTCTTTTCTCATTACCTTGTTTTGAATATGGCTACCTTTTCCTTCATTAGCTACTTTCAGATGCAGGAGCAAGCCAATTTTTTATTATATATTGAGGAAAATGACTTAGGTTAAGAATTTTGCATTCACATTATTATACTTTTTACTCTTCCATAGGAAAGGGCTACAGGTATACACTTGTATTGTCTTCCCAAATTCTGAAATAAGCACTTCCACTTGATAATTCATTGCTCATCAAAGCTTTGGCATTATGCACTGGAGTTTTGAATGATGTACTCTCATAAAAATGGAGTCTCCTGTATACCTCTCATTTTCTTTGTTGTTTTAAAATGATTTTTACAAAAAGAAGAGGAAAATACTAACTTCAACATCCACTTCAAAACAGCAATCTTAGCTTCTCAACTTGAAACCTATGGTTCACTTGGCACTAGCATCGAGTCTCCTAGTTCCTCTCTAAAATACAGAATTATCTTTTTCCATGCCCCTATGCTAGGTCCTCCTCAGTTACAGAATTTCTGATATGGTGGTATACAGGGCTCACAGGTGAAACTTTTTTTCCTAAGTGATACCCTGCACTACTTTGGGATTCTGCCAAGAATCTGCACCTGAAACAAGGGCCTCACCACATGCAGCCCCTTGACCTTGGAATGCCCAAGGTCCAGAGCAGAACTGTAAAAGATACTTTGTTTCTTTATAAATTACCGAGTGTCAGATAGTCGGTTTTAAGCAACACAAAAGGATAGAGTCTGAAAAACCATATCTATGAGAGTGAGGACACAAAGGCAACTGGCAATATTGAAAAAGTGACCAGCAAAAATAAATGTCAAATGTGAGAAACGTAGGGGTTATAATTTAAGAAAATATATTTTAAAAATTGCGCACTAAAATATGGAGATATGTATACGTGAGTCCATCTAAAAGATTATATATGTATTTGATGCATGGAGATGAGCCAGCCTCAGCTCAGGGATCTGGGGAAAAATTGCTAGAAACAGCTGAACACAGCCAAGATCTGCTGGGTTTTACTTTTCCTGGCCTCTGCACAGGATGTGCTTACTAACCTGGGAGGCTCTGGTTTGGGTGTTCTTCTATCATCCGTGGCTCTGCTCCTTTCTCCAACCTGAGGATCACTTCAGGTTCACTAATGCAGTACCCTGTTAAGAGGAAGTAACACAGGACTTTATAAAACTGCAAAGTGAGATCCTTAGAACAATGACAAGAGCTCAGCTACAGAAAGTATGCAATAAAGAGGCCAACTGAGTCTTTTCTGAGATAAGGATGACATGTTTTTCATGAAATATACTCTTACCAAATAGTGTAAAACCTTATAAATTGTTCCTATATTAATTTAAAAAACCTGTGCCTCCTGAATGTTACTGAAGAGTTTTGCTCACCCAATGACACCAGGCTGCTGTAGGTCTCAAGCATCACATCCTTGTACAAAGTCCTCTGAGCATCATTCAAGTCCTGCCACTCCTCCCAGGTGAAGTCCACAGCCACATCCTCAAATGACACCAATTCCTGTAATGGCACATTGATCTCAATTCAAGCCACCAGCCCTGGGTCACAAAACAGGAATCTCAGAGTTCACACTTCTGTGTGTGTGTGTGCGTGTGCGTGTGTGTGTCTTATGTGTTAAACAAGATGCTTCTTTTTGGTACTCCATATGGTGGAGAAAAAAAAAAACAGCAGGAATATCCTGTTACTGTAATAATATAATTACTAAATATATGATTCCAAATCTTACCTTATAACTAATGACCATCCCTGTGGCTAGTGGCAAAAGTATGAATAAAATGCTTCTCCAAGGAGTTTATAATCAGGTATGAAGACATAAGTGTAAATTTATAACTGAATGGGGCCGGCCCGGTGGCGCACTGGATAGTGCGCCGCTTGGGAAGTGCGGCGGCGCTCCCGCCCGAGGGTTCGGATCCCACATACAGACCGGTTCCCGCTCACTGGCTGAGCGAGGCGCGGGAGCAACACCGAGGGTTGCAGTCCCGTTGCCCGTCCCCGGTCCGGTGCAGAGGCAACACTGAGGGTTGCGATCCGTTGCCGGACAAGGAAAAAGACAAAAGACAAAAAAAAAAATTATAACTGAACCAGTGTGTAAGATAAACACAGAAATATATTTTGCAATTCACTGAAATGACAAAGACGTTAAGCTCTTCCATGTGAACCACATGTTTTCCTTAATATAAGACAACAGCAAAACTGCCATCACAAGACCAAAGGAAGACACTCCATGTTAGTGGGACTACACACAGCACCATGTCTAGGTGAATGCTTGTGAGCTGTGATAACAAATACACACACTATTTAAAAAACTCATTATGAAATGATTCTGCTTTTACATATTTGTCTATTCCAAACAGTAAAGCATATGCAATTGTTTTTTAATTACTTATAAACTGAAGGCACATACAAGTGCTTTCCAAAATTTCCTTCCTACATATTAAAAAATTGCTTGTGTCTGCATGACTGAACACTGCCACTCTTTAAACCACAGGGTGCAAATAATGTAACTGATTTGTATTTCCAAAATCACATAACTAGATTTACAATTTAATAGCTATCCACTAAAAAGAGAATGGAAAGAACCTTAGAGTCAGATGGGAAGAAAACAGGATGATGGAAGACTAGCTACATTAGAACACAGAGCAAGTCTGGTCAGTTAGCTCACTTTGGAGAGCATGGTTCTGGTAACACTCAGGTCACAGGTTCGGATCCCACCACTGGCCACCCAGTAGGAAAACAGAAAAAAGAACAAAAAGAACACAGAGCAGTATGCATCCCAAAGACAGATGTAATACTACAAAAAAGAAAAAGAAAGGGAAATAAAATGCAGGAAGACACTGTGGTATTAAATTCCTGTGCAGAAAATAAAAGTGTTTTACTCTCAGGCTCTCTACATAATCATAGTTAGTTAGGTAGTGGCACTCTAAAGTGTAAATTGAAGAATGGCAGAATATGATGGGCAGAAATAAAGCAGACTTGAACACACTATACTTTAAATATCTGTGGGAATATCCAAATTGCAATCAGATACATGATTCCAGAGTTGAAGTGAAAGAGACCTAAGCTGAAGATAAAGATTTGAAAATTTGTTAGTCCATTTCCGGTGCTTATAACAACATACCTGGAACTGGATGATTTGTAAGAAAATGAAATTTACTGTTTGCAGACTCAAAAGCGGGGAAGTCCAAGGTCCAGTGAACATAGCTGGGGAAGGCTGTGGTGGAGACGACAGTGACCCAGTGGTCTCATATGGCAGAAAATGGCAGAGTAGAGACAGGCTAAGCTCTCACATGTTCTTCTTTTAAAACCCTCAGAAGCACACTTCTGCCCCCCATTATTAACTCATTCTTTATGGCATGATCTTACAATCTAATCACATCTTGAAGGCGCCAACTTTCAATGACCATAATTGGATTTCCCACTACCTTAACACTGTCAAGCTGCAGGTCAGGTTTTGGGCGGACATTCGGTACAAGGAAAGTATGAAAGTTTCAATGTTACTTGAAGACATCAGAATAAGTGAACAAACCTAAGAGAGTATAAAATAAAAAGAAAACAAACAAAAACCAAAAAATAACAAGGAAAGAGTCTGCAGAAGCACTTTATTGTTAATCATAAGATAGAGGAAATGAAAGACTGTAAACAACAAAAGGAAATGTACTAAATTTATTACACCATTAAAGGAAAGCTCTGTATTAAGAAGTCTACCAATAATATAATTCATCTTATATTTACTTTTATTATTATTTCTTTTGCATTTGGTCCATTTTGAAATCTAACATATTCATTGTTCTATCAATGAAATTCCTTTAAATAATTACACAGACATTATAAAGATACATGGTGGGAGGGCAAGTGACCAGTATAGGGATCAAACTATGGTCCTTGATATGACTGGCTCCATACTCTCATGAACTTCATAGACTGAACACAGCTGAGGAAAAAAATCTCTTGGCTTGAGGATACATCAAAAAATTAAGAAGTGAAAAGCATACACACACAAGAAAAAGACAAAAAAAGAACAGAACTTAATATCTGAGGACAGAACATAATATCTGACAACTGATGGACAATGACAAAAGTTGTAACAAAAAGTAATGAAAAAAAAAAAACCAGCAGAAAAGAGATGGAGGGGAAAAAATAGAAGAAACACTTAAAACAATAATGTCTAAGAACTTCCACAATTTAACATCAAGCACAAAATCAAAGATCAAGGGAGTTGAGATAACACAGAGCCAGATAAATGCCAAAAAGCTACATCTTCATATGTAGTTCTCAAACTTCAGAAAATGAAAAAGAGAGAAAAAATCTGACTGAAACCAGAGGGAGGAAAACACATCTTGCTTAAAAAGAAGCAAGATAAGAATTACTTCCAGCATCTCCTGAGAATCCAATAAGGAGAGAATTGTGAAATATTCAAAGTGTGGATTAAAGCAACCTACAACCCAGATTTCTGTACACTATGAAATCAAGCTGTGGAAAAGAAGAAATACTTTCTCAGGCAAAAGAAATTGAGGGAATTTGTTGCCAATAAACCTGTGCTGGAAGCAAAGTGGAAAAAAAATTCTTACAGAGAAGAAAAAAGACATGCATTAGAATCTGCATATCCATAGGGGGAATTAAAGAAATAAGTGAAGGTAAAATAAAAAGCATTTTAAGTTTTATTATTGCAACATAGTTGATTGTACATATCTTTGGGGTACAGCATTGAATATCAGTATCAGTGTGCAACATGTAATGTTCAAATCAGGACAATCAGCACATTACACAATGCAATCGATCCTCGTGGCCCTCCATCAACTCCTCCCCCCGACCCCCTCCACCCACGGCAACCCCAGCTCTGTTCCCTTCTCCCAAAAAGTCCAACATATTATTGTGATTGCTGCATCCCTTTTCCTCCTTTATTTATTTGTTCATTCATTCATCTATATTTTTATTAGCTCCCACATATAAGTGAGGTCATGTGGTATTTCTCTTTCTGTGCCTGGCTTATTTCACTTAATGTAATTTCCTCTAAGTTCATCCATATGGCTGCAAATGGTAGTATTTCATTCTTTTTATGGCAGAATAGTATTCCATTGTATAAATATACCACATTTTCCTTATCCAGTCATCTGATGATGGGCATTTAGGTTGGTTCCAACTCTTGGCTATTGTAAATAGAGCTGCAATATACGTGGGAGTACAAGTGTCCCTTTGACTTGATGATTTCCATTCCTTTGGGTATATACCCAGCAGTGGGATTACTGGATCATATGGCAGTTCTATCTGTAGTTGTTTGAGGAACCTGCATATCAATGGCTACACATTTTACCGTCCCACCAACAGTGCAGGAGAGTTCCCCTTTCTTTACATCCTCACCAGCATTTGTAATGCTC
>NW_007729361.1:216464-219745 GCF_000696425.1 Galeopterus variegatus | reverse complement strand
TACATATCTTTGGGGTACAGCATTGAATATCAGTACCTGTGTGCAATATGTGACATTAAAATCAGGATAATTAGTTGAGGACTTCTGGTCAAGATGGCAGAATAGACGGTCACCAGTGTCACTCCCACAAATAGACAAATTTACAACTATAAAAATGTAACAGCCAAGCTGGTGCTGCTGGAGCTCAGGTGAAGAGGAGGAGAGACCTATGGAACTCATGAAGACTGGAGAAACCATGAAGAGAGAAAGAAAAAACTGCTCTCAGTGTTTTGGGCCATGGCTGCTTTCATGCTGGAGCACATGGAGCAGGAGCTGGCAGAAGCTGCAGCTGTGCCCTTTAGATGGAATTACTTGGAGGTGGAAGGGGAGAAGAGAACTTTGGTGGCCCCCACGACAGCAAGATCACTAACAGGGTTCCCATGGACCCACACAGGACTGAGGAGCCAGAACAGCTGAAAAAGGGGAGCCACTGAGACTGGTGAGTCACCAAAAGGGACTGGTGCAGGGCCCGTCCCAAGGGAAGTGTTTGGAGCATGGGTGGTTGGGGAGATGGGCCCACCGGGAAAACACTGGGACACAGCAAGGACAGACAATCTGCCCCCCAATGAGCACAGGACCACTCAGAGGAGACTGCTCAGGAATGCAGAATTGCATGGGATGCAGTTCAGTGAACTCACACCCAGATCAGAGTTTTTACATGACCCACGTGCACTGTCTGGAGAGTCGGAAGTACCTGTAAGGTCAACGATTAAAGCCTGAGCTTAACAAAAAGTCTTCCCAAGGGAAACAGCCGCAAAGCAGCAATTCACCTCAATCACAAAGCTAAAGACCTGGTTCCCACAGGAACTCCCCAGGTTAGAAGCAAGCAAAGGACAAAAACTTAGTTCTCAGAAGGCATACCATGAATGCCTTGGGGCCCACCATAGGACATGAGGCATGGAGCAAGGGGCCAGTAACCCCACCCACAACCATACACCACCAGCACCTCAGAGCCCCACCCAGGAACCCAAGGATTGGAGCCAAGGACTGGATCGCACTCCAATATACAGGCATGCCACCAATGCCTAGGAATCTGCCTTGGTACCCGGGGTTAGCAGCCAGAGACCGCACCCCCTTCCCACAATCAGTCATGCTGGGAAAGTGCATCAGGGCCTGCCCAGGGGCCTGAGGCATGGAGAAGGGGACCAAACCTCCCTCCCACAACCAGGCACCCTGTGCCAGCACCCTGGGTCCCACCCAGGGTATGGAGCCAGGGACTGGAATGTCTCCACAACCAGGCACCCAATGCCAGTGCCTCAGGGCCTTCTCTGAAACCTGAGGCATGGAGAAGGGGACTGGACCCCCCTCCCACAACCAGGCACAGTGTGCCAGCACCTCAGGACCCACTCAGGGACCCAGGGTATGGAGAAAGGGAGCAGACAGTCTCCACAACCAGGCACACTGCCAGCACCAGGGAGCAGGTCAAAAACATCTCTTCCATGTGGGTGGCCCACCAGAGCCACCATAATAACCATGGCTGCCATGAAGGTGGCTAGATGCCACAACCACCACACAGATGGTCTGCCAGCCACTGGAGTGAGTTGACATGAGGAGAGTCACCAGCAGAGATAAAGAAAGGAGGAGGATGTCTGTCTCCACAGAGCCCATTTCATAGTGATGGAAGAGACATCTGCTCTATGCTAGTATTTGGGGAACTGACTGCGCCACAGTACTGGACAGATCATTTGGGCAGCAAATCAACAGAGTAACCATTATTTTTCCAGAGGGAGAGAAGAAATCTAGGGTGATTAGAGAGGGGAGGGGGAAAAGAAAGGGATGGGGATGGATTGGACAAGAGGCATAAAGAATAACTGCAATTTGTAACAATATATATGCTAGTAATATTGATTTGGTCAACATATCTCAAATGTTGAGTCCCCAAAATATGTATAATCAATTTTGATTCAATAAAAATTTTTATTAATTTAAATAAATAAACAGAAAGGGTGATTACTACATTCTTCATTACACAATGTAATCGATTTTGGGGTCCCTTTACTCCCTTCCCACATCCCCCTTGCTATTTTCTTCATCTGGTAACTACACTTCTGTTTTCTTTTCTCAAAGTTCAATACATTATGGTGATTCTTGTGTACTTTTTTTGATGTTTTATTGTTTACTTATGTATTTATTTATTTTATTAGCTCCCACATATATGTGATGACATGCAATATTTCTCTTTCTCTGCCTGTCTTATTTTATTTAACATAATTTTTTCTAAGTTCATCCATGCTGCTGTGAATGGAATCTTTCATTCTCTTTATGGCAGAGTAATATTCCATTATATAAATATACCACAATTTCCTTATCAAGTCATCCAATGAAGAAAATTTAGGTTGGTTCCAACTCTTGCCTACTGCAAATGGAGCTGCAATAAACATGGGAGTACAGGTGTCCCTCCTACATGATCATTTCCATACCTTCAAATATATACTCCACAGCGCAATTGCTGAGTCATTTGGCAGTTCTACCTGTAGTTGCTTGAGGAACATCCATACCATTTCCCATAATGTCTGCACCAATTTACAGTCTCATCAACAGTATAGGAGGGTTCCTCTTTCTCCACCTTCTCATCAGCATTTGCTATTCCCTGCATTTTTGATAATAGCCTTTCTAACTGGAGTGAGATGATATCTCGGTATGGTTTTGATTTGCACTTCCCAGATGCTGAGTGATATTCAGTATCCTCATGTGTCTACTGGACATCTGTACATCTTTCTTTAGGAAATGCTTATTCAGCTCCTTTGCACAGTTTTAAAGTCAGACTATTTGTTATTTTACTGTTAAATTGTTCCAGTTACTTGTATACTCTGGGTATTAATCTTTTGTCAGGTGCATAGTTTGCAAATATTTTCTCCCAATCTGTAGTTTGTTCTTTTGCCTACACAGAAGCTTTCTAATTTGATTTGATACCATTTCTTTATTTTTTTCTTTTGTTGCCTATGCTGTGGGGATCATATTCGAACAGTCTTTGCCAAGTCCTACTTCCTGAAGTATTTCCCCTATATTTGCTTTTAGGAGTTTTATAGTTTCAGCCCTTATTTTTAAGTTTTCAATCCATTTCTTCCAATCCAAGAGCATGGAATATCTTTCCTCCTTTTTTTTCTTCCTTGATTTTTTTCTACAGTGATTTGTAGATCCCAGTGTAGAGATCTTTCACATCTCTCATTAACTGTGACTATTGTAAATCGAATACAGCTTTCTTGATTTCTTTTTCTGTGGGTTCAAAAACATTACTAATC
>NW_007729361.1:205143-215549 GCF_000696425.1 Galeopterus variegatus | reverse complement strand
TTAATTCCTCCTTAAAGGTTTGGTAGAATCCATCAATAAAGCCATCTGGCCCTGGGCTTTTGTTAGGAGATTGCTGATTACTGCTTCAATCTTGTTGCTTGTTATCACTTTGTTCAGCTTTTCTATATCTTCTTCATTCAGTCTTGGTAGTTTTTGTGTCCAGAAATTTGCCCATTTCCTCCAGGTTTTCAAATTTATTGGTGTATAGTTGTTTATAACAGTCACCAATGATTCTTTGTGTTTCTGTGGTAGAGGTAGTGATGTCTTCTTCTTCATTTCTGATGTTTGTTATTTGTGTCTTATCTCTTTTTTCTTTAATTAGCCTATAGTTCTGTCTATTTTGATTATCTTCTCAAAAAAAACAAATTTTTGTTTCACTGATCATTTGTATCATTTTGGGGAGTTTCTATTTCATTTAGTCCTGCACTGATCTTATTTCTTGCCATCTATTAGTTTTGGAATTAATCTTTCTATAGTTTTTTGAGGTATTTTGTTGTTTATTTTCAGTCCTTCTACTCTTCCCATATAAGCATTTATTACAGTAAATTTCCTTCTTATTACTGATTTTGCAGTATCCCCTACTTTTTGGTGTGATGTCTTTTTCATTAGTTTCAAGAAATTTTTTGATTTCCTGTTCCACTTCTTCTTGGACTCATAGGTCATACAGGAAAATGTTGTTTAATTTCCATGTGTTTGTAAGCTTTCTCAGAGTTTTGTTTGTTATTGATTTCTATTTTTAATCCATTGTCATCTGAAAATATATATGAAATAACTTCATATGTTTGGGGACTTGATTTGTGACCTAACATATGGTGTATCCTGGAGAATGTTCCATATACTGATGAGAAAAATTTATCTTCTTTGGTTGCTGGCTGAAATCTTTTTAGATATCTGCCAAGTCCAATTCCTCTAAAGTGCAGTTTAAATCTTGTGTTTCTGTTGGTTTTTCACCTAGATGATCTGTCCAATGTTCAGAGAGGGGTGTTCTGATCACCAACTATTATGCTATTAGAATCTCTCTCTTTAAGTCTAATAATGTTTGCTTGATATATTTGGGAACTCTAAAGTTGGGTGCATATATACTTAGTATTGTTAGGTCTTCTTTCTGGATACATACTTTTTCATTATATAGTAACCTTCTATTTCTCTTTTTATGGTTTCTGGTTTAAAATCTAGTTTATCCAACATAAGAATAGCTACTCTTACTTTGTTTTTGGTTTGCATTCATATGACATATCTTTTTCCATCTGTTTACTCTTAGTATGTGTGTGCCTTTACAGGTGAGGTGAGACAGCATATAGTTTGCTCTATCCTTTTAATCCAATCACTCCATGTCTTCTGAGTGGGGTATTTAATCCATTTACATTAACAGTTATTATTAAACTATGTTGACTTACTCCTGACATTTTATTGATTTTTGCTTGGATGTTTTAAATACATTTTTTCCTTTCCTTCCATTTCATAGTTTGTCTTCCATGTTTGTTGCTTTTTTGAGGTGATTTTAGAAGTTTCTTTCTCTTTAACATTTGCATTTTTCTTCTATTAATGGGTTTTGTTCTTTCTCATGTATCCATCATAAAGATTTTTGTTGTTCAGATACTGGATGTGGTACTCCCTTGAGTATATCTTGTTGGGCTGGTTGTGTGGTGGGGAGCTCCCACAGCATTTGTTTTTGTGGGAAATGTATTCTTTCTCCCTTGTTTCTAAAGAATTGACTTCCTGGGTATAGTACTCCTTGCTGGCAATTTTTGCCTTTTAGTATTTTGAATATATCATTACATTCTCTTCTGACATTTAGGGTTTCTGATGAAAAGTCTGTTGTTACTCTGATGGGGCCTCCCTTACAGATGGCTTGACACTTGTTGCTTTTAAGATTCTCTTTGTCTTTCACCTTTGCCAATCTGACTATGATTTCTTGGAGAGGATGTGTTTGGATTGAACTGGTTTTGGGATCTTTGAACCTCCTTGATCTGAACATGTATATCTCTCCCTATACCTGGGAAGTTTTCTGCTTTAATGTCATTGAATGTTTTCAGTTCCTTTTCATTTTTCTTCCCTTTTGAAACACCCATGATTCAGATATTTGTGTATGGCAGGTTGCCTGCTTGTTGTTTTAGACTTTCTTCTTATTTATAAAATTCTTTTCTTTTTTGGGGGGGGTCTACTTTGGTTATTTCAAAAGGCTGTCTTTGACATCACATATTCTTTCTTCTGCTCATTCTAGCCTGCTGTTAATGCTCTCCGTTGTGTTTCTTATTTCATTGAATGACACTTCCACTTCCATAAGAGTAAACAGATCTGCTTCATTCTTTTTTAAGCCCACTAGTATCTTTGTACATTTCCTCCTTCAGGTCCTGGATACTTTTTCTCATTTTGTTGTATCATCTGATTCTTCTTGTATTTTACTAACTTTCTTAGGGATTCTTGAAATTCCTTTTCAGTCAATTGAAGGACTTCTTGCGCTATACAGTCTGGTACTTGAAATTCATTATATTCCTTTGGTGGTGTCATCAGATTTACTTTTCATATTTCTAGCATCTCTATGTTGGTCTCTAGTCATCTTGTACAGCACTTGCTTTTTCTAGTACTCTGAAGTGGGATTTGAGAAGAGGGAATTGCTTTTCTAGATGTGTTTTATATTGACCATTGAATGAGGAGTTTTAAAACTGGCTTCAGGTAGCCACAGCAGTGTAGCCTCCGTGTAGGTACATTGGTGAAAGGAAGTATTGGAATTGTATTTGTGAGGGCTTTTAAAAAAAGGAATGTCAAGAAAAAAATTTTAAATATTTTTAATAAACAAAAGTGAAAATGCAACTTACTAAAATTTGTGGGATGCAGAAATAGCTCAAGAAAAAAATTTTAAATATTTTTAATAAACAAAAGTGAAAATGCAACTTACTAAAATTTGTGGGATGCAGAAATAGCAATACTTTCAAAATTTTACAGTATCGAATGCATATATTTAGAAAAGGATACATCTAAAACCAATATTTAAAGTTTTGTGTTCAGAAAATAAAAGAAAATAAAGCAAATTAAATTAAAAACAAGCAGAAAAAATTAGAGTAGAAATAAAATTGAAAAAGGAAATAAAGAGAAAATTATCAACAAAAAAGTTGATTCATCAAAAACATCAATATGGACCAAGCCCGTGGCGCACTCGGGAGCGTCCGGCGCTGGGAGCACAGCAGCGCTCCCATCGTGGGTTCAGATCCTATATAGGGATGACCGGTGTGCTGACAGTGCACAGACTGAGCGCGGTGCGGCCGGTCTCAAAAAGGACAAAAAAAAAAAAAAAAAAGGAAAAAAGATCAATAAAATTGATAAGCCCAAAAGATAGTGACACAGGACAAAAACTATTAATATCAGAAATGAAAGAGAGGACATCACTAGAGCCTTCAGACATTAAAAATATAAATACCATGAACAATACTGGGCAAAAATTTGATAACCCAGATGAAATGGACCAATTCCTTGAAAGATAAAACTCACACATAGTAAAGTGCAGTATTACAATAGGATTATATCTGTTATGAAAATTGAGTAAACTCTAAATAACAATCCTCAAAACAAAGTACCTGAGGGGCCGGCCCGGTGGCGCACTGCGCTAGTGCGCCGCTTGGGAAGCGCGGCGGCGCTCCCGTCGAGGGTTCGGATGCTCCCACCGAGGGTTCGGATCCCACATACAGACCGGTTCCCGCTCACTGGCTGAGCGAGGCCCGGGGGCAACACCGAGGGTTGCGATCCCGTTGCCAGTCCCGGTCCAGTACGGGGGCAACACTGAGGGTGGCGAACCGTTGCCGGACACGGAAAAAAGACAAAAAAAAAACAAAAAACAAAGTACCTGAGCAAGATGTGATATTTGGGCATTCAAAAAAACATTTAAAAGGAAGAAATTGTATCAACTCCCTACCATCTACTTCAGAGAATAAAAGATGTCATACATCACAACTCATTTACAAGGACAGCATTACCTCAATTCCAAAACCAGACAAAGATATTACAAGAATGGAAAACAACAAGCCATCATCTCACGTGAATGTACATGCAAATATATTCAAAAAAGTATACACAAACCTAATGGAACAATGTTTAAAAAGAACTATGCACCACAACCAAGTGGCATTTATCCCAAGTAAGCAAGGATTGTTCAATACTTGAACATCAATTAATGCAATCCTTCACATCGAAATACTAAAAAGAAATTAGATGGTCCTATCAATAGGTTCAGAAAAAGCCTTTGACAAAATACAGCACCCATTCATCATAAAAACTCTGAGTAAACTAGAAATAGAGGGGAGCTTCACAACTTGATAAAGATTATCTACGGGTGACTGCAGTTAATGTTATTTTTCATGGTGAAAAACTCAGAAGTTTTTCTAGAAAATCAGGAACAAGGGAAGAATGTGCTCTCTCACCACCACTTTCAACATCACACTAAAAGTACTTCATACTGCAATAACAGAAGAAAATGAAACAAAATTACAGACTGGGAAAAATAAATCAATAAATGGGCCTTTGGTTGTAGATAATATGACTATCTGAGTAAAAAATTCTAGTAAATAAATGGAAAAACTCCTGGAAAGAATAATGGGGTACAGCAAGATTGCAGCATACAAGGTTAATAAAAATTAATCACGTTTCAACACATCAGCAATGACCAAGTAGAATCTTAAATAAAAATTGAAATACTATTTGCTAGAACCTCAAAAACTAAAATAGCTGCAAATCATCTACATCATAAGAAATAAACATCAAGAATACATAAAGAAAAAAACTTTCACATCCTATACAACAACAAAACAAATAACCTGTGTATAAAATAAGCAAAAGAGGAGGTTAGATGGTGAACTCTATAGAGGATTCTTAAATGTACTTCACAGGGCCTGGTTTTCCAAAGCCTTGCAGTTTCAAATATTGACCATGTGGAGGACTGGAAATTTTCCTCAGGCTATAAAGTCTCTGGTGTAAGATAAAAGATTTGTAACAGCAAGGCTGCTGGCTCAAAAACAGACTATTTACTGATTGTTACGTAAAGATACTGAGAAATTGCTGTAAGAAGGAATGTTTGCTAAGCTCAAGCTTTTGTCAATGGATCACTTAATCTTCTAATGGAATATCATCTGACTTGTTTCACTAAAAGTTACCAGCCTATATTGTTAAACGATAACCCCACCTATGTTCTCTTCCTGTAACCTCTTGGTCTGGAAAATAAATGCAGGAAGAGAACCTCAATTTCGGGTTAATTTCCCAAGGAAGGGATGCCTCTCACTTGAGGATTCTGAGGGAGATTAACCACCTCAGGGTCTCTCACTGCTTGCAAGAGATGGGATTTGAGTAATACTTTGTGCCTCCATCACCCAGGGGAGGTGGGGTGACAAATCCATGGGGGGCAAAGCAACATAGCTCAGTTGGTTAGAAAGCACAATTGTAACACCAAGTTACAAGTTCAGTTCCAGGAGAGTTCCAGTTAAGGTGGCAGAATAGGCTGTCCACAGCATCACTATCTCCCCACAAATCAACCAATTTACAACTATAAAAATGTAACATCAGCCAAGCTGGGGCCACTACAGCTCAGGAGAAGAGGAGGAGAGACCTACAGAGTCCATGAAGGTGGGAAAAACCACAATGAGAAAGAAAAAATTGCTCTGAGCATTTCGGGCCATGGCAGCTTTAAGGCTCAAGTTGCTGAGCATATGTAGCAGGAACCAGCAGAAGCCACAGCTGTGCCTTTCAGATGGAGTTACTTGGAGGCAGCAGGGGAGAAGAGGCCCTTGGTGGACCCCAGGACAGCAAGACCACTAATACAGTTACTGTGCACTCATACAGGAGTGAGGAGCCAGAACAGCTGAAAAAGGGGAGCCATTGAGAGGCCAGTGAGTCATCCTAAGGGACCAGTGCAGGGCACATCCCATGAGAAGAATTTGAAGCATGGGTGGTGGTGGAGACAGGCCCACCAGAACAACACTGCGACACAGCAAAGACAGCCAATCTGTGCCTCAATCAGCAAAGGATCACTCAGAGGAGACTGATCAGGAATGCAGAATTGCATGCGGTGTATTTGATGAAAATATTCAGGCCTAGATCAGAGTTTCCACACAACCCAGGTGCACTGAGTCTCTGAAGAGCCAGAAGTATCTATAAGGTCAACCATTAAACTCTCTGCTGCACAAAAAGCCTTCCCTAGGAAAAGAGCAGCAAAGCAGCAATTTAACTCAAACACACAGCTAAAGTACTGGTTCCCACAGAAAGTCCCCACATTTTAGAAGTAAGCAAAATATAAAAAATTAGTTCACAATCAGGAACACCACCAGTGCCTTGGAGCATGCCAGGTCACAGGAGGCATGGAGCTGAGGACTGGACTTTGCCCACAACTACTCACACCGCATGCATCTTGGGGCCTGTCTGGTGACCCAAAGCATGGAGAAGGGGACTGGACACTCCTCCCACAACCAGGCATACCACACCAATGCCTTGGGACCTGTCAAGGCATGGAGAAGGGGACTGGACATCCCTCCCACAAACAGGCACTGCACCAGCACCTTGGGGCCTGCCTGAGGACCTGAGGCATGGAGAGGTGAATGGACCCAACTTCCATAACCAGGTACACTGCACCAGCACCTCAGAGCCTGCCCAGGGACCCAAGGCATGGAGAAGGGGACTGGACATCCCTCCCACAAACAGGCACTGCACCAGCACCTTGGGGCCTGCCTGAGGACCTGAGGCATGGAGAGGTGACTGGACCCAACTTCCATAACCAGGTACACTGCACCAGCACCTCAGAGCCTGCCCAGGGACCCAAGGCATGGAGAAGGGGGCTGGACCCAACTCCCACAACCAGGCACACTGCCAGCACCTGTAAGCCCCACCTGGGGGCCTGCGGCACAGATCCAGGGACTGTATGACCTGCTCACAACCAAGCACACCACCAGCACCTTAGGGCCCATCCCAGGGACTCTAGGCATGGAGAAGGGGACCAGATCCCTTCCCACAACCAGGCACACTGTTGCAGTGCCTCAGGGCCTGCCTGAAGACCTGAGGCATGGAGCTGAGGCCCAGACACTCTCCACAACCAGGCACACTGCCAGCACAAACGAGCATGCCAAAAACATCTCCATGTGTGTGGCCCACCACAGCCACCACAATAACCATGGCTGCCATGATAGTGGCTGGATGCTGCAACCACCATGCAGATCATCCCCCAGCCACCGGAGTGCACTGACACAAAGGGAGTCACCATCAGAGATAAAGAAAAGAGAATGTTGCTCCCCACAAATCCCATTTCAGACTGACAGAAGAAGTATCTGCTCTATGATAATATTGGGGGACCTGATCAAACATATCACTATTGGACAGATCATCTAGGTAACAAATCAACAGAGTAACCATAACACTTTCAGAAGGAGGACATCTAGGGTAATTAGAAGGGGGAGGGGGAGAAAGACGGGGATGGCAAGAGATGGACAAGGGGGATAAACTATAATTATGATTTGTAACAACATATATGTGAGCAATATTAACTTGAACAACATATCTCAACGTTGAGCCCCAAAAATATGTATAATCTATTTTGATTCAATAAAAATTTTAAAAAGAACCTATTCGTTGAACTATCACAAGAGATAGAAATAAAAAAAAAGTTCTGTTTCAAATACCAGGCAGCCAACCTGACCCCATGCCCCCAAATAAAACAGCAAAGAAATTGAATACGCATATCTTCAAAGAAAACATACCAATGTCAAACAAGCATATGATAAGATGCTTAACATCATTAATCATTAGAAAATACAAAATCACAAGGAAAAATTACTCCACAATCAATAGAACATAACAGGTTTCAGTGAAATTGGAACCTTAGCATGCCGTGGGTGGCAATGTAAAACAGCACAGTGCCTGTACCATTTAAACAAAAAGTACAGTGGCTTCTCAAATAATTAAAGATGGAATTACCACGTGTTTCAGAATTACAAATTCTATGTCTATATCACAAGTAATTAATAGCAGAATCTCCAAAAGATATATCCACACCTGTGTTCATAGCAGCATTAGTCACGTAGTGAAGTGCTGCAATTCAAATGTACATCCGTGAATGAATGGATAAACAAATTGTGGTATGTATGGAGAAGAAAATATTATTCAGCCTTAAAAAGAAATACAATCTTGGCATATGCTATAACAAGGAACCTGGAGGTCATTACACAAAGTGAAATAAGCCACTCACAAAATCACAAGTATTGTATGGCCCCACTGATAGGAGTCAAATTTTTAGAAACCAAAATAGGATGGCAGACACCAGAGCGTACAAGACGGGGAAAACTGACATATGTCATTTGATGTATATAGAGTTTTGGTATTCCAAGATAAAAAAAAGTTCTGGACATCTCCTGCACAACACTATGAATATACATAACACTAATTAAAGGTAAAAAAATGGTTCAAATGCTACATTTTAGGTTATGTGCATTTTTCTTTACCAAAACTAAAATTAAATTAAATTATTTTAAAAAGCTATAGATGGAACAAATTAAAATACTTTAAAATATTTGATTAATGGAAAAAATTTTTAGGAAAAGCTGAAAAGCAAAGCATTAAGAGGCAGATTAGACAATAACAAAAAAATAGTAAAATGGCAGACCTAAATCGAGCCCTATTAATAGTTTAAATGGAATTAGATTAAATCTTCTACTGAAGGCAAAAATTATCAGATTTGATAGGAAAGTAAGACCCAACAATATGTTAAACAGAGACATACACTTTAAATATAGACACACAGACTGAAAGTTAAAAAGTAAAATAAAATTTAAAATATTACATAAACAGTATGAAAAGCTTAAGTGGAAATATTAATACTAGTGAAAAGAACTGTCACCACAAAATATGTTACCAAAAATAAATGGAACACTGAAGGATGTGGGCCACACTATTGCCTCCCAAAGCACGAAAAGTGGAAAGGTATCTCACCCTCTCAGGGGTCTGCCAAGGAGACTTCTGTGAACAATGGTAAAAGTGCTACATGGTCTCCTCTCTCTGAAACTGGTAAAATATAAGAAGGACAAAGTAAAGAAGGCTGGCTGGTCAGCTCATTAAGATGGATAAAACATGGTTTCAATAAAACCAAGGTCAAGGGTTGGATCACCATATAGGCCATCTGCCAATAAGTAAATAACCAACAACAAAATAAAGAAGGATGTTCAATTTTCAAACAAATTTAAAGAGAATATAAAGGAGCCAGAACTTGCTGAGTTGGAAATAAAACTGCTTTTCAATCCAAGATTTTTCAACAAAATATTTTCAACGACAGAAACTACTTTGAGGCAAGAATCAAACTGTTTTGTAAACAAACAAACAAACAGACAGACAAATGTCTTTCCAGCCTTCTAAGTACCATAAGGTGTGATACATAGATAGCACCTGATAAACAATAAAACTTTAAGAAATAGGTGCCTAAGAGAGAATGGAAGGCCAGACAAAAAAAGGGCTTAACACAGAGGTAGCATTGGTTCTATGGATTTTAGTACAATGAAAGTACATACTTTTTAAAGATGTACACAGTGGAATTTCTTTGGCCAGAATCCAAAAAACATTTTTTTTAAAGGTCTTTGGATTTGCAATGTAT
Organism: Galeopterus variegatus; assembly: GCF_000696425.1. Lineage (NCBI taxonomy): Eukaryota > Metazoa > Chordata > Mammalia > Dermoptera > Cynocephalidae > Galeopterus > Galeopterus variegatus. The sequence continues at coordinate 205,936 of NW_007729361.1, read as the reverse complement.
TATACAAAAAAAAAAAAAAAAAAAGACATTGCTCAACTGTAAACCCAATCATTTAATAAAAATGGATATAGACAGAGAATGGTGAGAGCCTACAGGGTGGAGTACAGAAGCAGGAGGCATCTTGTCCAGAGACCAACACGGGGCCCTAATCAAAGAACTAAACCAGGTGCCCAGTGGGCATAACTGCTCAGACCAGACCCTGCGGGATACCAGCCCTTCCCACCTACCCTGCTGAAGGGAAGTGCCCACATGCTTATGCCAATCTCCTCACTGTGAGCTGGCCATGTGTTGAGGAGATGAAGAAAACAGGCCACTGGACATAATTTAATTGGGCTTACAGCCAATTGCACAACAGTAGATTTCTAGGAATCTTGAGAGGAGCAAATTATATTTTGCATATGGTAGAAACTTGTGGCCAAAGACCAAACCGTGTTCTGTTAAAAATTGCTGGAAATACTTACTATTCCTTTTGTTGAGAGGTAGGATATAATTGCCTTCCTCTTGAATCAGGGCCAGTCTTAGTGATGTGCTTGACCAAGAGAATGTGGTGGAGACATGCTTTGGGATCTGAGTGGAGATAACAAGAAGACTTGCAGCCTCTGCCTGGGCCTCTTGGACACTTACCCTGAAGAAGCCAGACAAATTTGACTACATGAAGACTGCCAGAATCTGAGGAAGCCCACCTGGCCACAAAGAGGGCCTGGATGTCTGCCCGAAGTCCCCAGCCACTCGTGTTCTTCCACTTTAGACCAGACACATCATGCAGCAGCCAACCCACACTACCCTGAACACT
>NW_007729361.1:202638-204143 GCF_000696425.1 Galeopterus variegatus | reverse complement strand
GATCATTAGGTCCAAAATAAATAAAGCCAGCATTTCACATCTTGTTACACCTCAAACTCTAGTTGAGAATGTAAACTTTCAGTTAACTGGTATGTCATTTTTCTTTCTTAACCAACTGTTAGCTAGGGTTCTGGTTTATAAGCATACCGATGACTAATGCACACACCCATTTTTCTCATTGATTTCTAAGTGATCAGCTGATATAGGAGAAGAATATACAATCTGTAAGAAAGTTTAAAAACATAATGGGTCTTCTTGAAGTAGAAACAGAGAACTGTACAGTAAGAAAACTACACACTGAATCAGATACAAATTTATATATGCAAAATGTACAAATTATAAAAATCTTTCATTTCTATTTTTCTTCTTTGCATGCCTTTTTACTGGCCCTTCATCAAACATGTCCCACTAACTGCTGAAGGCTCTCTCCCCTCACACTCCTAAGGATGTCACCACAGGTGCTGACTAGAAGCACAGGTCACCAGGGATTGAATCTCATCTCCCAGGAAATATGCCCTTAGGGTTTTACATGAGTATTTACACTGGAACAAAGTTACAGTCTTTATAAGAGCCAACACCTCCTACCCCTATACAAGCAGTGTACACAGAAATTAGAGTAAAATGAAAACAACAAGCAAGCAAAAGGAACAGGAATAAATAGCAGAAAAGACGAGACCCCAGAAACAGGGAGGAGTCCAGGAAAGATCCCACTTCACTGGCGTGGGTCACTGGCTGAATGGTACTGTTACCACAAGTAAGAGAAAAGAAGTAGACGTCATTTTCATTTTGGATTCATTGGCCTTAAGGTGCCTTTTAAATAGTTAGAAAAACAGTCAACAGAGAGTTCAACCTATGATCCAAAGAAAAGGGAAGAAATAGAAAAGAAGCTAAAGTGAACCAAGAGTACAAACTACAGGGTCCTGCTGCCAGGAAAGACCTTACAGCCTTGGGGCTCCCACACCCCAAGCCAGCCAAGCTAGAGAAGGCAGGTGGTGTGGGACTTTTGGCCTAGGCTGCTCCCCACCTCCAAGAGTGACTTAACAGGCTCTAAGCTCCCAGACACTGGGCCAGCTAAGCTGGACAAGGCAGGTGGGGCAGGAATTCTGGCCCAGGCTGCCCCACCTCTGAGAGTGACTTAAGGGCTCCAAGCCCCCACAACCTAGGCCACTCAAGCCAGAGAAGGGAGGTGGGGTAGGACACCTGGCCCAGGCTGGTCTGTGCCTCTGGGAGTGACTTAAGAGGTGCAGAGCCCCCACACCCTGAGCCAGCCATGTCAGAGAAGGCAGATAGAGCAGAACTTCTGGCCCAGGCTAGTTTCTGCTGACCAGAAGCAGCAGTCCCTTCAGGATCCAAGCCAGACATCAGGGTGAAACAAGTGCACTGTGATACCCCTGGCTGCACTGACAAAACACCAAAGGAAAGATAACAGAAATATGAAAAATCAAGAAAGTATATCAACACCAAAGGACATTAATAACTTTCAAGTGCTAGATCCTATAGAACAG
>NW_007729361.1:189967-202359 GCF_000696425.1 Galeopterus variegatus | reverse complement strand
AGACAACACAATGAAATGAGAAAAAGTATACCGATCTGAAAGAAGAAATGTACAAAGAAATCAATGCCTTGAAAAAGAATGTAGCTGAGCTTGTGGAGCTGAAGATTCATTCAATGAAAAACACAACAGAGAGTTTAACCAGCAAACTTGAACAGGCAGAAGAGATAATTTCTGACCTTGAACACAGGCTGTTTGAATTATCACAGGCAGACCAGAAAAAAGAAAAAAGAATCAAAAAAATTGAAGAAAATCTAAGAGAGACCACAGACAACCTTAAGCATGCAAATATCTGAATCATGGGAATTCCAGAAGGGGAGTAAAAAGGAAATGGCATTGAAAACAGATTCAACGAAATAATAGCAGAAAACTTCCCGGGTACAGGGAAAGTCACAGATCTCTAGATTCAGGAAGCCCAAAGATCACCAAACACATTCAACCCAAAAAGGCCCTCTCCAAGACATATGATAATCAAACTGACAAAACTCAAAAGACAAAGAGAATTTTAAAAGCTGCAAGAGAAGCAGCAAGTCACCTATAAGGGAGCCCAATTCAGAATAGTATATTTCTCAGACAAACAAAAACTATTGGAGTTCACTACCACACAACAAGCCCTATAAGAAATTCTCAAGGAAGTACTAGATTTGATACCACAAAAACAACCATCACTGCCATGAATATGCAAGAAAAAAGAATACCTACTAGCAAAATAAAAATGCTAACAAAAGAAAAAATAGTTTACCTATAACCTCAAGAAACCAACAAATACAGAAGACAAGCAGAAAATTAGAAAGAAAGGAAAAGATACTTAGGATATCTGAACAAAAATCAGTAAAAGCTAGGCGTAAGTCATCACCTTTCAATAACTCTAAATGTAAAGGGATTATATTCCCCATTCAAAATACACAGAAAGACAGACTGGATTAAAAAGATGGATCCAAAAATCTGCTGGTTCAAGAGATTCATCTCACCTGTAAAGACACACATAGACTAAGAATGAAAGGATGGAAAAAGATGTACCATGCACATAGAAATGGAAAATGAGCTACAGTAGGTATTCTTATATCAGATAAAATGACTTTAAAGCAAAAACCATTAAAAGAGATAAAGAAGGCCACTATATAATGATAAAAGGATCTATCCATCAAGAACACATACCAATCATAAATATATACGCACCTAATGTTGGAGCAGCCAGATTAACATACCAAACACTATTAGATCTAAATAAAGAGATAGACACTAACACCATAATAGCAGGGTACCTGAAAACCCCACTCTCATCATTGGACAGATCATCTCGGCCAAAAATCAACAGAGAAACACAAGATCTAAACAATACCACAGACTAATTGCATTTGGCAGATATCTACAGAACATTCCATCCAACAACCTCAGAATGTTCATTCTTCCCATCAGCACATGGAACATTCTCCAGAATAGACCATATGTTACATCACAAAGCAAGTCTTAACAAATTCATAAAAATTGGACTCCATGCATTTTTTCTGATCACAACAGATTAAAATTAGAAATCAATAATAAACAAAACTCTGAAAAATATACAAACTCATGGAAACTAAACAACATTCTACTTAATGACATGTGGGTCCAAGAATAAATTAAACAGGAAATCAAAAAATTTCTTGAAACTGATGAAAATAATGACACACCATACCAAAACTGTGGGATACTGCAAAAGCAGTATTAAGGGGGACATTTATCACATTAAATGCTAACTTTGGAAGAATGGAAAGACGGCAAATAAACAACCTAACACTTCACCTTAAAGATCTAGAATAACAAGAACAATCTAAATAGTAGAAAGAAATAATTAACATCAGAGCAGAAATGAAATAGAAACAAAAAACAATATAAAGGTCAATGAAAGAAAAAGCTGGTTTTTTGAAAAGATAAATAAAATTGAGATAAAAAAGATAAACAAATCCCAAGTAACATAAATAAGAAATGAAAAAGGTGATATTACAGCTAACATCTCAGAAATACAAGGAATCATAAGAGACAACTGTAAGCATCTATATGCCAACAAGTTTGAAAATCTGGAGGAAATGGATAAATTTCTGGATTTATACAAAATACCAAAACTGAGCCAAGATGATATAGAATGTCTGAACAGACCAATAACACTGAGAGACTGAAGCTGTTATCCGAAGTCTCCAAAGAAAAGCCCAGGACAAGATGGGCTCACTGCACAATGCTACCAAATGTTCAAAAAGGAACTGATACAAATTCTCTACAAACTATTCCAAAAGACTGAAACAGAGGCAATTCTCCCAAACTCATTCTGAGGCAAACATCACCCTGATACCAAAACCAGACAAAGATGCATCAAAAACAGAAAACTACGGGCCAATATCCTTGGTGAATACAGATGCAAAAATCCTCAACAAAATACTAGCTAACAGTATACAGCAACACATACACAAAATTATACACCACGATCAAGTGGGATTCATCCAAGAGATACAAGGTTGGTTCAACAAACACAAATCAATAAATGTGATACACCATGTTAATCAAAGCAAAGACAAAAAACACATGATCATCTCTATTGATGCTGAAAAAGCATTTGACAAAATTCAACATCCTTTCACAATAAAGACTCTTTACAAGTTAGGCATGGATGGAAAGTGTCTCAACATGATTAAAGCCATATATGATAAGCCCACTGTCAATATCATCCTGAACAAGAACTAGACAGAATGCCCACTCTCACCAATCCTATTCAACAGAGTGTTGGAAGTCCTAGCCAGAGCAATCAAAGATAAGGAAATAAAGGGCATCCAGATTGGAAAAGATGAAGTCAAACTGCCCCTCTTTGCAGATGACATGATTCTATATATCAAACAGCCTAAAGCCTCTACAAAAAACCTCTTGGAGTTGATAAATCATTTCAGCAATGTTGCAGGATATAAAATCAACACTCAGAAATCATCAGTAGTATTTCTATACTCCAACAGTGAACATGCAGAAAAAGAAATCAAGAAAGCTAGCCTATTTACAATAGCCACCAAAAAAAAAATATATATATATATATAAAATACTTAGGAATAAAGCTGACCAAGGATGTGAAAATTCTCTACAAAGAGAAATAGAAATGACTGTTGAGAGGAACTAAAGAGGACACAAGAAGATGGAAAGATATCCCATGGTCTTGGATTGGAAGAATTAACATTGTGAAAATGTCCATATTACCCAAAGTGACCTATAGATTCAATGCAATCCCCATCAAAATGCCAATGACATTTTTCTCAGAAATGGAAAAAGCTATCCAGACATTTATATGGAAAAACAAAAGACCACACATGGCCAAAGCAATCCTGAGCAAAAAAAAGTAGAGCTGGAGGCATAACACTACCTGACTTTAAACTATATTACTAACCTATAATAACCAAAACAGCATGGTACTGGCATAAAAATAGACAAATGGATCAATGGAATAGAATTGGGAACCCATAAATCAATCCATATGCCTACAGCCATCTGATCTTTGATAAAGGCAGCAAATCTTCATACTGGGGAAGAGACTGCCTTTTCAACAAGTGGTGCTGGGAAAATGATACTCATTCATAGAATGAAATGACCCATACCTTTCACTATATACCAAAATCAACTCAAAATGGATTAAAGAATTAAATATACATCCAGGAACAATAAAAATCCTTAAAGAAAACATAGGAGAAACACTCCAGGAAGTAGGAGTGGGTACAGATTTCATGAGTATGATCCCCAAAGCACAGGAAATCAAAGGAAAAATAAAAAAATGGGATTCTATCAAACTAAAAAGCTTCTGCACAGCAAAAGAAACAATCAACAGAGTGAAAAGACAACCAACCAAGTGGGGAAAATATTTGCAAAATATACACCTGACAAAGGATTAATATCCAGAATATACAAGGAACTCAAACAACTTTACAGCATAAAAACAAATAACCCAATTAAAAAATGGGCAAACGACCTGAATAGGCATTTCTCAAAGGAAGACATATGAATGGCCAACCGACACATGAAAAAATGCTCAACATCACTCAACATCCAGGAAATGCAATTCAAAACCACATTGCGATACCATCTCACTCTAGTTAGGATAGCTAACATCCAAATGACTGAATATGATAAGTGATGGAGAGGTTGAGGAGAAAAAGAAACTCTCACTCACTTTTGGTGGGGTTGCAAAATGGTGCAGCCTTTATGGAAAATGATATGGACTTTCCTCAAACAATTACAGATAGATCTACCATATGACCCAGTTATTCCACTGCTGGGAATATACCCAGAGGAATGGAAATCATCATGCCAAAGGGATACCTGTACTCCAATGTTCATTGCAACACTATTTACAATAGCTAAGAGCTGGAACCATCCCGAATGTCCATCTTCTGAGGAGTGGATAAGGAAACTGTTGTATATCTACAGAATGGATAACTACTCTGCTATACAAAAAAAAAAAAATGAAATAAGTACCATTCGCAACAACACGGATGGACTTCGAGAAAATTATATTAAGTGAAATAAGTCAGGCACAGAAAGAGAAATACCACGTTCTCACTGATTTGTGGGAGGTAAAAATAAATAAATAAATAAACACACAAACAAGTAAAAGGTCAGGGGGAGAAAACAGAATAACCACAAAAATTCCTTGAACTTTTAAGTCAAGTGAATATTGTGCAGGGAGAGGAGTGGGGGTGGAGAGGAACGGGTAAAGGGGCATGAAAATCAAGTACAATGTATTCTGAGAAGTAAAAAAAAAAACCCAAGAAAAACACATCATGTCTTTACTAAAACTGTTATAGAAATGTAGTTAGGTTATATTAACTATTTTCATATTAATATAATGCCTCCATAAACAACTCCACTGGTGGAGTTTGGATGTGCTGTCCCCCCCAAAACTCACGTGAAAATTTGATCAGTGGTGGAAACTGAATGAGTCATGGGGACAGATCCCTCATGAATGGATTCATGCTCTCCCTGGGGGAGAAAGGATTAATGAGTGAGTTCTCATTCTATTAGTTTCCTCCAGAGCGGACTGTTTAAAGGACCCTGGCACCTCCTCTCTCTCTCTTGCTTCCTCTTGCAATGTGATCTGCTTGTACCCGCTGGCTGCCTGCCACTTTCTGCCATGAGTAGCAACAGCCTGAAGCCCATGCCAGATGCAGCTGTCCCAGAATCATAAGCCAAATAAACCTCTTTTCCTTATAAATTACCCAGTCTCATGAATTTCTGTTACAGCAACACAAACGGACTAATACATCCAGATAAGTGTTTCCACTACAACACATCTTATTTATATATAACTAAATATCTAAATAGTATGCATCTTGTAATCCAAAATCTTTTGTCCATCATTATATAGGTAAAGTAACATACATAATGTATATTTCTCTTGGTCCACCATCCCTGTGCCAGGGATGGATCTCCCTGCACCCAAACCCTCATATGGTATGTTCTGACAATGGACTGGGCTTTGCTATGTGACTTGCTTTGGCCAATGGCACATTAGAAAGTGTTATGCAAACATGTTTGATAAGTAATGGCCACTGGTGCTTGCTTTCTTAAACACAATCATGGTGTGAAAAAGCCTGAGGCTACACTTTTGGAGACACGGAACCCAGCCAAGAGTCAGTAGAAAACACAGGACATGTGAGTGAAGTCACACAGTCAGCAGAAACCACAGGACATATAAGTGAAGCCATCTTGAACCAACCAGCCTCAGTCAAGGGACCAAGTAACTAAAGCTGAATTTTTAATCCAGCCAACACTAGCATGAGAGCTGCACAGCTAAACACACCCAAAATGTGGATTCTTGGCACTTCAACATAATAAAATGGCTGGGTTTTTAAAGCTATTAGCGTTTTCATTTGTTCCGTACATGACAAATGCGAAATGATACATCTAAGTCTCCAGAACTCAATATGTTTTGAACAAAATTCTGTGGGCGAAATACTCTTATATTACATGTCAAATACAATCAATATACCTTCACAACCACAAGGAGTTTTGAAAATTTCAATGACTGTCAACTAAAAGGACTACTTTATTGAAGCCCCTGATGTTAATGGAGGCCATGTGGATCATAAAAAGCAATTTTATACACATCAGTGAAGTATGGAGTAAGACTTTCTGTTATTCTTTTTAAAATATATCATACAAAAGTTGTTTACTTTAAAAATATAAAAAGGGACTGTTTCTTATAAAGTAGTAGTGAACCATACAATGGTACTTTTAAAAGTTCATGGGAAAAGATAACTAAAAGTGAAAAGGAATATCTCCATGAAGTTTTTGAAGCACACGAGTATTGTAATTTTACCATCTAAGTAATGTAAAATTGGATCCGATATACATATATGCAATGTCTCTGATTTTCAAGAACAGAATACTGACATTAAGTTGGAAATACTTAATGTTATTCACTTTGTCCTAACTTGATTCGCAGAAAACACTGGAGATAAAAAAGGATAGGGATGTTTGAAACAGTGTATGTTAAAGCAATGTTTGCTCTAAGTTGACTTGATTCAGCATTACAAAAGTAATTTCAACAGTGAACAAGCACTTGTTTTTGACTGAAGTGTGGGAAAATGGAGAACAGCCAAAAAGTCAGGAAATCTAATATCAATAAATCATGTGACCCTGGGCAAGTCACATTTCCTAAAATCTACTTATTTTCACTTTTCTTACAAGGTAGAAATACCAGACAGGCCATTCCTGAACTACCAGAAAAAAACAATGCAGATACAAAACCTTAAGTATATTTCTAGATGCCAAAATTGGTGATAGTCTAGGTTTGAGAGAGCTCAGACACTGGGAACAATGAGGGAAGACTGAAGGAATCGGACTGTGTTCAGAGAGCACTGCAGACAGAGTCTCTCATCTATGACAGGTTATTCCTGTACCCCAAAGAACATCTTCAGACCCCTTCGATAAGTAACATTTGCTAGGTCCTTGCCTATTCTCAAACTCACTCACCCTTTTCAAAGTTGGGCCAAACCTTCCCATATCACCAAGTCACAGATCGCTGCCGAACGAGGTATTATCTGTCAACTCTTGTGCATTTGTAAGCACTAGACTGAATAACTGCGTGGGCTGTGCAAAGCTACACCTGTCTGGGACTCTTCTGCCTCTGCTCTGAAGCAGTACTGAGAGGGTTCAGGCCATAATGATGTTCTCCCAGGCGGGATTCCTATTCATCGGGCGCCCTCCTTCAAACTCTTGTCACAGCTCTATTACCACAAAGAAAATCAGAATATCATGCAGAGCCTCAATCTCCCTCCAGAAGTTACTGTCCCTGAAAACCAGGTCTTGTATTATCTTCTGTAAACTGAGACCAGGAGTGGTAGGCAGGCTACACAGTGCGCGAAGGGAGAGAAACCTGACTTCCTGAAGAGACATCAAGACACCCCACAAACAAAACTGACAGAGTAACAGTCTGCACACACTTCACAATTATTTCTATGAGAATCTGGGGGCATTACACTAGCGTCAACACGCTTATGTTACAGACGGGAAAAGTGAATGTCCCATAGGTCGGTACCAGGTTCCTGGACGGCGGAGCTGGAACGTGGCTTCCCGCACACCTCCCGGGCTCGCTGTCTTCACACACACCCACCCCACGTTCCCGTGGCCACTTGGACCTGAGCCCCCGTTCTGGGACACCTGGAACCGGCTTCTGCACACCCGGCAGCGCACGCCCGCCTTCCCGCAGCGCCGTCCTCTGACTGGGCCGTTGTGGAAAGCGCAGCCCGGGCGCCCCTTCCCCGGCCCAGGTCCGCGCTCGCGCCGCACGTCAGGCCCCGCCCGCCCCAGGCCCGCGGCGCTTCTGCCCAACAAGTGCCGGGACACCCGTCCTACTCCCCAGGGTCCGGAGGCCTGGGGGTTCCTCTTTCACCCTCACACCCACCTTCAGGGAGGTACAATCCAAACCCAGGCTCTGAGACGCAGCGCCGGGATGGCAAAAGCGACCGGAAGTTCCAGACAAAAACATGGCGGAGTGGGCGGAGCAGCACATGCGCAGGAGAATTACGGAAAAGCCTGTCCGGTAGTAGTCCTCTGAGGGTAACGTCATTGCTGGGCAAAACTACATTTCCCAGATGGCGCAGTGAGTGAGGATGTGCAGGGGCAGAAGTACACCGGTGCCTGCGATGTTAACGGGCAGCGAGACTACATTTCCCAGAAGACTCTGCAGCCCTATACTGGGAACCAACTGCGAAAATTTTAAAAATTTTCCCAGCTGAAATCCTGTTACTGGGAGATAAGGCCTTGTTGGATCAAGACTGGTCTCTACCCACGTGATAGGCTAGTCTCCATTCCACTGAGGTCTAATTCTGATTTTTTGTTAAGTCTTGGTTTGACGACCTAAGACATTGTGGCAATAATGGGGAAACTCAAATGGGGCCCAGGTGTATCTGTTATAGAACCCAAATCTATTTTTAAAGATGCACTTTAGGGCCGAGCCCGTGGCGCACCCGGGAGGGTGTGGCGCTGGGAGCGCAGAAGCGCTCCCGCTGCGGGGTCGGATCTTATGTGGGGATGACCGGTGTGCTCACCGGCTGAGCACGGTGCGGCCAGCGTCAAACAGGACAAAAAAAAAAAAAAAAAGATGCATTTTAAAGTATGAAAAAATCATATCTCTATTTTATTATAAATGTGCTAGACAACAAATTGATGTAGTAATTTTCTTCCAAAACGTTAGAAGATGTTTCTTCTCATCCAACAAACTAATTTGTGAGTTTCAATGCATTGTATTACACAGTTAGAAAAACTGCTTTGGTGTTTATAGTGACATAAAAGAGCAAGGTCACAGGGTAGGTGCATTTCTTAAGCCTTCTGCCAATTTACACTTGCAGGGTCTGATAATTAATTGCTCAGAAATTCCCATGTTCCATTAACCTATCCGTCCATCTATTCAATCAATTTCAAGTAACTTGGGGTGTGTGTGTGTGGTGGACAAGAACGTTGCCTTTTCTTCTCTGGTTTCTGCAGCAAACGAGACAAGGAGATCTGTACATGGGTTTATAAAAGTTTCTGCTTTACTGAAGTTCCCTTTAAAACAGGGAAATAAAGTTGGCTGGTTAGCTCACTTGGGAGAACATAGAGCTCATAACACAATGGTCAAGAGTTCAGATCCCAGTACTGGCCAGTCGCAAAACAAACAAACAAAAGTCACAAAAATTAGGAAAATGCCCAGGCTCAGTAATTAGGATTGATGTGAGCTTAAGTGTTAAAATGTGGGGCAGAGTGAAAGAAGGGCAAACGTTGGGGGGGTGTGGATGGTGCGTATGAGAGGCTGCAGTCACGCTTAAAACCTATCTCTGTTTTTCTCTTTTCCTAATGTACTTCCTGCCTTGTCGAAATTCCTGTGCTTTCACAGATCTTTCACCTTCCCCTCAGTGATTCTATTTGCAGATGCAGGGAACTCAGCCTTGATCTTCCCAAAGCCCTCTTGCCTCAGACATTAGAATCTATAGACCCCCATCCTTGAACTCCTAAATTCCATGCCTCTCAAACCCTTATTGGTATGGTACATGGGGATCCTTTAAACGCAGCATGATTGACAGGGATTGGGTGGTGAGAGTCACTGCCTGATCTTTCACACTCTGGCTAGAGTTTGTCATTCCCTCTCTTTGTATGTATCTCTCCTATCCATAACAATGGAGACACTAAAACACATTTGGATATGCAGAACTCACCCCGAGCCCACCTCTAATAATATAAAGGTCAAGAATGCAATCCATTTTCTCCTCCATGGAGGTAAAGTTCTCAGAGACAAGGGGAAGAGGCTCAGGGATAATACCTAAGTGTTTCCATGCTACCCATGTATTGTGGCTTTCCACGTTCAAGTACACACTTCTATTGTTAAACTTATTTCTAAGGATTTTATTTTGATTCTATTGTAACTCAACTGTCTCTTCAATTTCATATTTGTATTATTTATTTTTGTGTACAGAAATACAATTGATTTTTGTATATTGATCCTGTTACTTTTCTGAACTCTAGTAGTAGTTAGTGAATTCCTTATGATTTTCTAAATACAAAGCATGTCAACTGAAAATAAAGAAAGTTACACATTTTTCCAATCTAGATGCCTTTTATCTACATCTATTGCCAATTTTTCCATCTAGTACAATGATGAAGGGATGTGGTGAGAATGGATTGTTTATCTTGTTCCTGGTCATAGAACATAAGCATATGGACTTTCACCACTAAAAATGTTACTGGACTCAGGTCTGGCTGCTCACCCCTTTGAAAAAACCTCAGAAGTCAAATGGTTGGTGTGAGAAAAGCAGATGGATTCAGCTGAAGGAGATGGTAGACCACCCCATCTCAAAGATTTCCATTTACTGAGGGGTTTTTAAAGGAAGGGTTGAGGGAATGGGATGTGGAAGGTGAAAGGCAGGAGAACAGGAGATGTGAGTTACAACAGGTCCGTGTCTGTGAGTCAGGTAAAAGGTCTCGACAAGGCTTCATCTGGTTTCTGTTCTCATCTTCGCTGTTAACTCAGGACCCTGCAAGATTTTGATTTGCACCAGTGTACTTGGCTAGTGCCCAAGGTCAGCTTCAGTCATTTGGCCTTGATCATTTCTCAAAACTCTACAAGTCTCAAGGAAAGAACTCTTAGCTTTGCAAAGTACTAATTAGCTTCTCAGCCTTGTTTTTCTACTTAGTGAGCAAGATGTTCTCATCTTCGCTGTTAACTCAGGACCCTGCAAGATTTTGATTTGCACCAGTGTACTTGGCTAGTGCCCAAGGTCAGCTTCAGTCATTTGGCCTTGATCATTTCTCAAAACTCTACAAGTCTCAAGGAAAGAACTCTTAGCTTTGCAAAGTACTAATTAGCTTCTCAGCCTTGTTTTTCTACTTAGTGAGCAAGATGAGAAAGTCAGGGGATGGGAAGCAAGAGTGGAGAGAAAAAAACTGTCCTTTTAAAAATCCTCCCCACCTCTGCAGCCCAGGCAGCCTTAGGTCCCAACATGGCTTCAGTCCTGCTCACTCCAACAAAAATACTGTGAGCACTGGGTTCTTCATATGCCCTTCATCAGTTTGAGGAAGTTCCCTTCTATTCCTACTTTCTTGAATGTTTTCTTCATAGAAGGATGTTGGATTTTGTCAAAATTGTTTTGTCCATCTAGTGAGATGTCATATAGTTTTGTTTATTCTTTTATTGACATAGTGTATTATATTGTGTAATTTCTAGCTATTAACCAAACATGTAGTCCTGGGATATATGCAACTCTGAAATGGGGTATAATTAGTTTTATATGTTGCTTGACTCTATATACTTTAATATTTTTACCTAATTTTCAATCTACAGTCAAAAGATACATTCTTCTAAATTTTTCTTTTCTTGCTGTGTCTTTCTACATTTCCCTTCCAAATTTTGTACATTGTATCTTCGTTTGTGGTCATATAAGTGTATTTTCTAATGTCTCTTTTGATTTATTTGAACCATTTATGATTCTGGAGTGGTTTGTTTACTTCAAATAAATTTATTTATCATTGAAATGTAATGTAAAAGTGTATATCAGACAGTATCACATTATTTACACTTAAGCTTTCTGTGTGTGATAGTGTGCTTCAGTTGCTCAAGGTTCAACAGGTCTGTACTTGGTTATAATATAAAATGTATTTCTTATCATGGAATGAATTTCATAAATATCTGAAAACCACAAGATATTCTTAGTCACTCATTTTGTCTTTGAAATGTGTTAACGCAGTTGCCTCTTCATTGTAATATGGTCACAACACAAATGTACCTGTAAAAACAAAGGTCTTATTTCATACTGTGTTTGCATGATACATGTCTGTGTGTGCGTGCCTGTGTGCATGTGAGATACTCGATTGTACCCTGTGCTGCAGGTGCCCACTGCTCCTTGGCCCCAGGTGAAAATAAAAGTCTCAGCCCCAATGAAACTGAATGCATTATACAAATAGAATTTGGGGAATGGAGTCACTATAGGTAAATGTAGACAATAAGATGAAAAAGAAAGGAGCCTCAGGTGCCTCGGATTACAGGGAACCTTGGGCTGATTCAGATGTGCCACAGATGTGCTGAATCCACCCTTATCAGGAGCTCTCTATTCTCTCCTTTTCCAAACTCTTTCATCACCTCCACCCTGACTCTTAATGCCTCTCCTCTTAAAAAACTAAACACTTTCTCCCTCTCTGACTCGTCTATTCCCATGCAGTTTGAATGAGGCATTGGGGCTCCAGGAATCATATCAACTACCTTATCTGACCACAATGGAATAAAACTAGAAATCAACAACAAAAGGAACACTAGAAAGTGTATCAATAATGTAAATTAAACAATATGGGGCCGGCCCGGTGGCGCACTGGAGAGTGCACCGCTTGGGAGCGCGGTGGCGCTCCCGCCGAGGGTT